>NC_064293.1:43986010-44186912 GCF_019186545.1 Solanum stenotomum
TATATATATATATTCTAAAATATGCATTATTTTATTCTCATTAACTCATTATAATTTATCAACTTATTACTTACAGAATGATGTTATCAATTCATATAATGATTGTCGTAGTAAAAAAGATGTTTTTCGGTGATAAATCGATAAAATCTTACCTTAAATATAACTAGAAGAATTTTTTCGAAGAAATTATTTATATAAAAAATATTAAGTAATAATTTGCATCTTAATAGTGCAAGAACAATAAATTTTAAATAAACATAAAATTTTAAATACACATAAAATTTATTTAGATTTTTAAGCCTCTAACTAAAATTTCGTTATAGGCTACCGTTTATATTGAGTTGCCTCTTATTTAGTTAACTTAAATGTTATAAAAAGTGTTTTCCATATTAACTTGTTTTCAACAAATATAAGTTCAAAATGTCTTCCCTTTTAAAAAAATAATTAAGGAAAACATTTTTCAACTCCTTCAACCTCAAATTATAAAAAAAATTCTTACCCGACTTCGTACCCCGCCTCTCCATCCAAAAAAATTAAAATTCTAAAAATTTTATTTTTAAAGTTTCAAAAAGAAATTACACCCTACCCCACAACCAGAAAAATTTAAAATTTTAAAAATATTATTTTAAAATTTAATATTATTTTACCCCATCCCACTCTACCAACCCCCCACCACAAAAAATTTAAAATTTAAAAGTATTTAAAAAAAATCATTTTTTTACCCCCACCTACCCCTCCCCTCCCCCCACCCACCAAAAAAATATTTAAAAGTTTGTTTTTGAAAAATATTTTCAAAATTTAAAATTTTCATGTTTTTTACCCCAACCACCCTACCAGCCAACCCCCCCCCCCCTTTTTTTTACAACCAAAAAAGTTAAAAGAAGTTTTGAATCCCAGTTTAAAAGTCAGGTTCTGAATTAGGTGTGATTGAGTCTCGATACAAGAGTTGGGGTCGAATTCAAATTGAAAAGAATCTTTGATTGGAAGTCGAGTCTCGATTCGAATGTTGAATCCCGCATCAATTGTTAGTTATCGGGGTCCAATTAAAGTTTGAAAGTTGGGTCTCGATTTGAGTGTTAGGATTGGCTCCCGAATTGATCGATTGTGTCCAAGTTCAAATGTCAAGATCAAGTTATATGTCGGAGTCAAATCCCAATTTGAATGCGGATCTCGAATCTAGGTTTGAATATTAGGGTTGAATCTTAGATTAGAAGTCGGGTCACGATTAGGAATCGGGGTCGGGCCTTGATTTGAAAGTCGTGTCTCGAATTTGGGTCATGTCTTGAGTTAAGGTGTTCAGATTGGGTCTCTAATTATTTGATGGGGTCGGGTGTTGGTCCCAAGGGTTCAACTTTTTGACAATTCAAGTGGTACATGAGTTGGGTTTAGAACGTCATGAGACAGTTCGATTCTCGTTCCAGAACTACTAGGAGGGAGAGAGAGAACTTCATTGCATTACTTAATTTAGCCATGGAAGGCACGTAAAGAAGCTACCAGAATAGGGAAAGTGAGTTATTTATTCTCAAAGCTGGTTGAAATCGATAAGAAATCAAACGCACATTCAAGCTTCAATTTGTCTGGGATAAAGTCATTCCTACGATAATTAACATTTTTTGTGTGGAACCTCTTATTTGACTTTATATGCAGGAGTTTCAGAATCAGTTAAGGGAAAAGGTTATGACAATCCACAAGAAGCGACCGTTGTATTGTATGTGCCAATTGTTATTTAGATAATATGTCCGTAGAGATTGAGGTTCCACAATCTGTACTTCTGGATATTGTATTTGAATTCATTATAATAAGCAGCTTAACAAGTTCTTGCTAATGGTAAAAAAAAAAAGTTGAATGTGGGGGCTTGTTCTTTATTTTATCGAAGGGGGTTGAATTGGCTCTTTTCGATTGTCTCTCCTAAGATGAAATAAAAAATTGACAATTTTTCTTTTTAAAGCTATTGCCCCAATAAAAAAGAATCTTGTGGTAGCATCAGTCCTTGTAAGAAAATATAGTGAAAATATTTTTATGGAATAATGGAAAGGGTTAGATTTATCCCGACAGCAATAAGAGTAAGAATGGTCAGGATCTGGGGTGGGGCGTCAAGTCCTAGGTTGAATGTCGAGATCGATCATCAGGGTCGGGATCAGATTTCAGTTTGAAAGTTGGGGTCTAGTCTTGGGTTAGATTCCAGGGTTGGATTTTGAATCGATCATCGGGGTCATATCCTCCTTCGAGTTTCGCGGTCGGGTCTTGAATCAACTTTCGAGGTTGATTTTGGGTCGAAGTTATTTTCCTAAAAAGTATTTTCTACACTCTGGTAAAAAATAAAAGATATTTTTGAAATATGTTTTTCATTCACCAACCAAACATGAGAAAATAAGTTAGAAATCCTTTTGTTTTTCATAAAAACGTTTTCTTAGAAAACATTTTCATTCATACCAAACACACCCTATATATACGTTCTAATAATCTTATTTTAATCATCTTATTATCTTTATAAACTTAATATGGTTAATTGATAATATTAAGTATATGTTAATAATAATCTCTTACTTAGCAATTGAAAAGATTGAGTTGCATCACCAATTCTAGGTAAATCCTATATTTCAGAATTTTTAGTTTAGTTTTCTATATTTAAATTTTAAGAAATTTATTCAATATGTATAAAATATTAATTTATAATCTTGTAACTTCGGATTAAAATTTTGAACCATAGATTTTATATTCTGAATCAACCTATAAAAAATGTTGAAGTTGAATAATCTAAAGTTATATCTAACAAATTTTACATTATCAATGCAATATTCTCTTCTTATTAAAAAATAAAAATAAGTATTAGGATAAAAATTTACAAATAAAATAAGTTATTAACTACTAGTATTTGTTTTTTTTACGTGTGGATTAACAAAAATTAATATAAATATAATTTTGGTATGGATACAATTTTTGCAACCTTCTTCTCTGACTCTCTCTTTCTTCTCTTCGTCTGTTATGTTCCTTTTTCCGATTTTTTGTCCACCAAACCCAAATCTAAATTCGTATTCACTTGTGCATTAATAAAACTCTGTCTCGTCATCCAAAATAATTATAATTACCCAGAAAAATTAAATAATTAAATTACAATCTGAAAACATAGTAATAATAAACAAGGAATACAATATAAAAAATGATAAAGAAAAATGTTTTCTTAGATACAAACAATCTGTATAAAAGGTTGAAAATTTCTTGAATGAATTCTGAGATTTCTTAGAACAATGGATGAATTTCGATTTAAACAAGGCAAGGTTTAAGTTACTTGAGGAGAGGGAATAATGAAAAAAATTGTGTGAGAGAGAAATGATAAATGTAGATAAAAAATCCAGAGAGAAAAGTGGATAATGAAGTCTTTTATTTTTATTACTTTTAACTAGGTAAAAAAATGGTCTCAATTTGAGAAAAAAAGGAAGGTAAATAAATTATATTATGATGCATTATATTTGCTAAAATATTGACGTATGCTTATTTTTAATAATTATTTTAAGTGCAGATGTTTTAGTAATTATATTAAATTTTTTGACTAATTTACTAATTTTCGCCAAAAAAATTAGATATTCTAAATAAAGACACTCAATTGGACAGACTTCTGTAAACGCAAGTGTGAGTTTGGGAGTCATTTGAGTTCCGTTAACAAATTGAATATAAGTGATGGTTCTTTCAAGGAAACATCTCACTCACGTCTTGATGTTTACACAGCGAAAGTATATAAAAGATGTGATAAGTTATCTTTTCTACATTTTGTTTCCTTAACAACCACTATTTAATTTGCAGGTCCTTCAATATTTTTACATCAACTTATTTTAGTATATTTTTCTCAACAAAGAAAACAGAAAACTAAGCTTTAGTTAGCATTTACTATATAGCATGAGAAATTTATTTCCAATTAAAACAAAAAATCAACGAATAAGTAATATTGAATAAATTTAGATATTTATATATTATATAATAATCTAACTAGAAATCTCATTATAGATTCTTGAAGTTCATTTTAGTTACCTACTTGATTGCCAAAAAAATGATTTGAAAAATGGAAGAGTAATCACGTATTGTGTTGAATTAGTATTTTGCTTAGGCTACCAGTAAACCGATGTATTAGATATTTTTTAGTCTCTTTTCTTTTTAAGAAATATATTATTTTGTGTACTTTGATATTTGTCCTAATTTTGATAGGTAGAGTTATTCGATATTTATAGTTAGTGAAAATGATAGATATTATGTGAAGTTAGTTAATGTATACGAAAACTGACCTGGATATCAAATTATTTAAAAAAATTAAATTAAAATAATATTTGAATAATAGTGTCAAAATAAAACGACGTAGATTGGTAATTACTCAAAATACAAATGGTTTAAAGAAAAAAAAAATAGAAAAACTAGAGGGTTTTACAAGGGTTTTAGCAAGTGTAGTATAAAAACGACGTCGCATAAGCATGCCTTATCTACAGACTAGATTCAAGAATCAGTCATTGTTGGAGTTTCGTCTCAGCATAGTGCAGAATGATGACCCGTTTCCACAGCTTGGAGACATCAATCTCCGCCACCACAAATCTCTCTCTTTTTCACACCCCCTTTTCACCTTCCAATGCAGTATTACCCTTATCTTCATCCAAATCTTTGGCCATGCTTTTGGAGAATTCCAAGAAATCAGCATCAAGAACACCAATTAGAACAAGTGCCAAGAACCCCTCAACCAGTAACTACTTTGTCGTCTTTTCTTGTATTGGTATCTTATTATTTTTCCTTTATTTCACTTTTCTTGATTGATAAGTATTTTGTATTGTATGGTTTTTTCTTTAGAGGTGATGGCCAGTGGTGTATCTACTGCGGAAGTTGATGGAGAAGCTGATGTTGAAGTTGCTGAGGGGTATACAATTACTCAATTTTGTGATAAAATGATTGACTTGTTCCTATATGAAAAACCCAAGTCAAAAGATTGGAGAAAATACTTAGTTTTTAGAGAAGAATGGAGGAAGTACGGGGATAGATTTTACAGTAGGTGTCGAACCCGAGCTGACACAGTAGTTGATTCTCAAATGAAGGAAAAATTAATTAGCTTGGCTAGAAAAGTTAGGAAGGTATGATGACTTTCTTTTAATGCATATTTTCGTTTAAGGTTGAAAAATGAGAAGTCTATTTTACTTTGAAAGGACTTTACCTTTATATATTCCCAAATTGTTTTTGATCAAGAATTAGACATTGCAGATTGACGATGAAATGGAAAGGCATACTGAACTTCTCAAAGAGATACAAGATAACCCGAGGGATTTGAATGCAATTGTTACAAAGAGGCGCAAGGACTTCAATGGTGAATTCTTTCGGCATCTGACTTTGCTTTCAGAAACTTATAACAGCTTGGAGGACCGAGATGGTAAAGTGGCTTTGCTCAAGGTGTTATTGTTCTTATAGGTTTGATGGTTCTAGTAATGGGATGTTGTTGTTGTGAGAAGAAGAGAATCAAAACTGTTCTGCAGCATGTTGCATTTTGAACTTTTCTTCTGGGAAAATAAAACAAACTATGGCATACGAGTTCAAACTAAACTAGCTGAGGTTGCAAAGGATTATTGTTATTAGCTTCTGTGTTGTTAAAAAACCATTGCACGGCTGCTTAAGCCCTGGAACTCGACTGGTAATTTTGTCTCGCCTATGTGGTGCTTTGGTGCAAGCATTAAGTCATTAAGGTGTGTGCCTCAATGCCAATGGGCTTTGTTCTAAAGAAGGAAACCTTAAAGATAAATATAGCTAGATATATGATATGTCAATTGTTAAGGGAACATTATGGATGAATATGTCATTGCACGGAGCTGAGGTAGGAAGTTAAAAACTCAGAATGAGATAGATATTGACCAGCCTAAAGTTTAGAAGCTTAAACTTGCGTCTTTGCATTTGAAATACAAGTTTAAAATTGTTTTTGAACTTAACTGACACCATTTCTACTTTATATATTTCTTTTAATTGTAGTTCACTTTCTTGGACTTTCCATTACATATATTGTTAAAAAATTTCCTCATTTGTGCCTTTCTTCACCAAGGCGCTCACTTTAATTGTGATTTGCGGTTTATGTCCCAAGAGACACTTCCAGTGTTTCTGGTCTTTCGCCTTTGACAACACTGATCAGCCTCTCACAAGTCCGTTTTTCTTTACTCTTATGCTGAAGTCGTGTTTGTTCTAGGAAGAATTTTATGGGCATGCCATTTTTTTTTAATTTGATAAAGAGCATGTCATTTGTTTGGCATATCACTGATCAAAGTTTGGAATGAGAACCGTCGATCTCTGTGATTTGAAAATTGTGATGTGTTTGTTGCCTATAGTAACTAGTATCTTTCTGAGGATAGCTGTTTCTACAAAAGATTATCTTGTCTAAGATAGTCTTAATTTCACCAGTATCCTTTAAATGCTTCCTTATTCATAATCAAGATTAGATATCTCAAAGCTGAACCCTGTAAACTAAAGTCAATCAGAATCTTTATGATAGTTGCTCCATGGCTCCCTTTAAGTAATTTATGCAATATAAAAGGCAGGAGTCTTTTCTTTTTGTCTTTTCATCTTTCAATAATGAAGTGTGATTTGTGTACTACTTTCTTATCCAAATAATCCAACTATTGGGTTCAATCATGAAGCAGATTTACACGACGTTTGAACTGATCTTTGATACATTTCTCAAGTTATGGATGGATAAATGTATAATTTGAAAAGAAAACTGGAAAGCAACTAGAAATTGAGTGGTGATGTCACGTTGTCATTCTCTGTGATTTTTTGATTGAGCAGCATTTGCCAGACTTGGGACTAGATGCTTATCTGCAGTCAGTGCTTATGACAACACACTGGAGATTGTGGGAACATTAGATACTGCCCAGGCCAAATTCGATGACATCTTGAACTCTCCATCAGTGGATGCAGCATGTGACAAGATTAAAAGCCTTGCCAAGAGTAAAGAACTTGACTCTTCTTTGGTGCTGCTGATAAATGGTGCTTGGGCTTCAGCAAAAGAATCCTCTACAATGAGAAATGAGGTACAGACATTTGTAGTCCATTTGATTCACAAAGACACGAGCACAAAGATTTTTCCATTGATCTATTTCTTGAAGAGAAATGCTGATTTTCATCATATATCAAGGATCTTAACTGAGTTATCGTCCTAACCATATTATGGTATGATTATATTCGTTTTAAGCACTTATAGATTCTTGAATTGCTTTTTCTGTTATTGTGATGTTAAATAAGTAGCTTCAGATCATGGTTTTTGATATTGGAATATATGAATTGGTGGATTATGTCCTTGTGGACTATAGAGGTGTTGATTTTGGTTATAAAAGCATAGCATATTCAAACTTAAGTTGGGTGGGTTGGGTTATAGGTCAGTTGGGTCATGTTACGTTTATTGACTCAAATCTTTTTTAATTCATCCAAGCCTGACAAAATTCAACCCATGTTTGACTCATGAAATTGTGATGATCCCAAACTTAAGTTGGACTATGACTAGTTTCTAAACCCATTTTAATCCAAGCATACATTGGGTGTATTGGTCATGAACCACTTATGAAGTCTACCCTTTTTCTTGTTAAGTCACTCCAACCATTTGACACTGCTATTTGGATCTTCCATTTAGTATCTCATTTTTCCCTTTTTCCTTTTTTTTGATAAATAAAATAGGACTGCTTTTATTTTTTGGGACCTGAGGATGGATGTACAGTTGCTTATATTCTTATATGTTGTGAATAGTATTACTCGATTCTGTTTTTGATTTATGACACACTTTCCATGTGCTATGATGTACATGTCAAAATTCTATGCCAGTGAAATCATCACGTAACATACTACGTTGGGGAAGGTTTATGAGCACTTGTAGCTCATATACAAGAAAAACATTAGCAGTATAACATCGGAGGCGAAGAGTATTACTATATTGTTAAGAAAGTTTAGAACTTCATCCCTGAAGCTAACTCATAATTGAGGGCCATTATATCCTATTGGTTCCCAATTAAGTAAATTAACTCTTTCTTAATTTTCGTAAATTAAATTTTGTGTCCTGATCTTTTTCTTCTTATTATTGTATTTGAAGGGGGCAGAAGGGAGTACTCGAATATAATTGTAAAACTGGAAGTTTCTTATTTATAATGAAACGAAGAAACTCAACTCAACAACAACATACCCAATTTAATCCCACAAAGTGGGTCTGGAGAGGGTAGAGTGTATGCTGACCTTACCCTACCTCAGCGGTAGAAATGAAACAATGACATTCAGATGAAATTATGTTATAATTAACTTCTGTTCACCATGTTTGCACAAGTAGTTTGCAGAGTCCTCTTATCAAATTATCCTGGAAATGTTAGCAGTATCTTTATTCTAGATGTTCTTCTGTTTTCCCCATTTTCTTTACCTATACATGCCAATGTGACTTCAGTACTTTAAATTTGAATCATATCTGTCCCAATTGTTAATTATGTTCTATCTTGTGCTTGAATTTCTCTCTCTGATGGAATCTTGTATTTAGTTGGAAGTGCCAGATAGTTTATTGAGCTGATGCTGGCATATGGGTGTAGGTAAAGGAGATAATGCATCGTCTATACAAAGCTACACAGAGTAGTCTAAGGAGCATGGCACCAAAAGAAATAAAGCTGCTTAAGTACTTGCTAAACATCACAGATCCTGAAGAGCGATTCTCAGCATTGGCAACAGCTTTCAGCCCTGGTCATGAACATGATGCCAAGGATCCTAATGCTATATACACGTAAGAGCTTAGTGCTTTCATGCATTTATTAAGACTCAAAAGTGAAATCTTATATGCTTTCTTGTGTGGAGCAGAAGTCCAAAAGAGCTGCACAAGTGGATCAAAATCATGCTTGATGCATACAACATGAATAAAGAAGAGACTGAAATTAGAGAAGCCAAGCAGTTGGATCAACCTATGGTCATTCAGAGACTTTCCATTCTGAAGGAGACAGTTGAAGCAGAATATTTGGAAAAAGAAGCTAATACAGAAAAAGATTCACAACCAGAAGAAACTGTGATATGACAACCCAGTCCACCGGCGTATCTGTTGGTTGCCGTGAATTTATGTTATTGCTCACTGTCAGTTCTCTGCTCAAAATTAGTTTTCTTTGGCGATTTATGTATCTCTCAGCATGCAGTAGGATGGTTGGCTGGTTGCAATAGTGAAGCCATTATGTATAGTTTGGTTTTGTAGAAATAGCAAAGAGGTGTTTTCCCTTTTATGTAAGTGATCGATCACTTCTTGTAATTTTCTCTTGTGACTTATATTTGACAAGTGTTTGGCCATTGGAGTTGGGAGCGTCATTTCAAATCAACATTTATTTATGAAATTTGCAACAACAAAAAAAAAAAAAAACAAATTCAACTTCATCATCCAATCATGATTTCAAATCTCAAATTCTTCGAAATTTCAAATTGTATTTCAATTTTTTTATAATGTTAAACATGCTCGAAGTTCTCTANAAAAAAAAAAAAAAAAAAAAAAAAAAAAACTCAACATCTTCATCCAATCATGATTTCAAATCTCAAATTCTTTCAAAAAGTAGGATTCGAAGTTTCAAATTGTATTTCAATTTTTTTATAATGTTAAACATGCTCGAAGTTCTCTATATTAGATTCAATTATTAGTATTTTATGTAATTATTTAATAAATTTGCTTAATTGATTTTATTAATTATGTTTAAAAAATGAATTTAATTACTAGTATTCTATGTAATTATTTAATAATAAAAACAATATATATATTTTTAATTTGTAAAAATAGACAAGTACTGTAAATATTTTTAACACTAACAACTGGCTAAATTCGAATTAATTTTAGAATAAGTTTATTCATGTGTTTATTGGATTAGATTATTTTATGTGGCATGTATGACAATGGATAACAACATCTTTCCCAAACCAAACGAGCCTCGGAGAGATGCTAATATATAAATATTGATGTTCAAACTCGAAGCTTTCCTTGAAATTACTCAGCAAAATCTATGTAAATTTGGAACGTTGAATACGTCCAAACTCTTTGACAATATAAAAACAGAGTCGCTGTTTCCGTAGAGTTGTCCGGCGATCATTAGTTTACTTCTCAATTAACTTTCTCCAAGTGGCGACTTGTCTCGACTTTTCTGCTAAAAACATATATCTCTGCAATTTATCGATTGTATTGTCAACTCAGTAGCTTGTGGAGGAAGAAACCATGGAGATGGAGCAGCAGTTGGAGTGGAATGAAGCACAGAAGATTGTGATAAATGTTGACCTTGTTGCTGCAGCCAAACAGCAACTTGAGTTTCTTGCTACCATTGATAGGAATCGTTGGCTCCATGAAGGCGTTGGTTTGGATATTGCAATTTATAGGTAATCCCCAAATTTGAAATTATCAGTATCAGCATCTTAGCTAATGATTTTTACTGCTTGTTCAGAAAGCTTTCGGTATTAAACATTTTTTTAGTCTTATGGTCTTGGAGTAATACTAACAGTTAATGTTGCAATAGTTTGAGTATTATGTTAGATAACGATTTAGGGCCGGTTTGGCCGTGAAAATTGTGCAATTTGAAAAAAGTTTTAAGTTTTTTTTTTTTTATTTTCAAAGTGAAAAATGGTATCTTGAAATTTTAGATTTGAAGTTTGTTTGCTTCTCGCTCATATTGCATAGTATTATGTTCGGTGATCCTTGAAAAGGACGTGAGATTGTTTCTGTTATCTTGGGCATCTGACCCAGATTCATGTATTTCAGATTTCTTTATTTTGGAGAAACTTGCTAATGAAAATCCCCATTTCAGGTACTATTCGTGTTGGCTACCGTTGTTGGCAAAACACTCGGACTGCCCCTTCTTTGAAGGACCTTTGGTTGTTCCTCTTGATTGTGAATGGATTTGGCATTGTCACAGGCTCAATCCTGTAGGTTTATGAACTATTAAACATTTGTTTCCATTTTTACCTTTCTGACTTAGTGCCTTTTATGACACTTGGAATGGTTATTCTGTCTTTGCAGATTAGATACAAAACTGATTGCGAGGAATTATATGGGAAGATTCTTGACAACCATAACATTGTATCTTCCGTGAAAGGAATATCACAAATGGAAACAGAAGAGACTTGGAAACACTTGTATCCTAATGAACCCTATGACTTGGATTCAGCAAGAGCTCTTTCAGATAATAACCCTGCACAAATTCTAAAATCTGAAAAGTGCAGTACCTATGATCTGGTCTCTGCTGTTAAAAGGCAAAGCCCCTTCTTCTACCAGGTGAGTAAGAGGATTCACACACTTTTATTTAAAGTAAAGCACAGGCTGAGCAATTAAGAAATACAGTTTGTGAGAGCTCACAAACTTTAATTTCTCTTATAATTTTCTTTGAATATAGTGTACTGATGTATATGTTAGAATGTCTTCTTCTGATCTTTTTGTTGATACCGGATTGTTCAGACTTGCTAGTATAGTATTCTTATATCATGTATTTCGTCCAGGTGTCTAGACCCCACATGACTAGCGAGGTCTATCTTGATGGAGCTGTGGCTCGATACAAGGGTTTCTTACACTTAATCCGAAGAAACAAAGAAAGATCAATTGATAGCTTCTCTGTTCCAACTTATGACATTGACCTTATCTGGCACACTCATCAGTTACATCCTATTTCTTATTGTAAAGACCTTGTTGATATTATGGGTAAGGTGTTAAATCATGATGATACAGATTCAGACAGAACAAAAGGGAAGAAGCTGGATACTGGGTTTTCTGGAACTACCAAGTTTTGGGAGGAGATGTATGGGTTAAGATATTGGAGGGCAGGTGCAATGTATAGAGGAAATACACCATCTCCTCTAAGAACTTGTCCTTACCCCTCCAATCCCGTGACCAAGAAGGCAGATACATTCCATGTGGATCACAAGATAATTCATCTTCCAGAGATGAAAATTTTGGACGTAAATTTCTGAATCCCTTTCCAGTTGTTTCTAAAGCCTGTTTTGCTTTTGTTTTTATTTTGTTGGGACTATTGATATAATTTGGTACATACATTCAATGAAATCCATTACCGCTATATCTTAAAAGACAATATAAAGAGGGGATCTGGAGTATGCAATGACCAAACAAAATTTGACTTATTGCCATCCATCAGTTTGCAAGGAGAGTTGAAGATCATATAGTAACCAATATGTTCCATGCCACTTTAGCAGACATCAATTCTTTGATTAAAACTTTGAACTTTTTTGGAAATTTAAGCCTGTTGTTCTCTATCTTATTTTGTTATCTTGGCATTGGGTCAATGCATTTTTGTGCAACCTCGATCGCTTGATCACCAACAACAGTACAGAATAAACCTCTTTTTCTGTCTCAATCTTCAACGCCTTTGATAGAACTATTGCTATTTATTAGGTTCTTTATCATCCATACCTTATATAGTTATCATCTGTTAAACTGATCTTAGCTTTGTACCATGTGATGTTCAAAATTTGTAACTTTTAGCAACTATTTTTACAGGTCATGTTGGAGATCATAGGCATAAGAAACTTACCCAAAGGCCACAAGGGAGACTTATTTGTTTTCTTTAGCAAGTCACAGCCTGATAGAATCTTTAATGCAAAAAAGAAACTTACAATTTTGTCTGAGAGTGGGAAAAAGCAGGTTGCGTACTTCCAATGTGAACCTTGTGGACATCTTCTAGTAGAACTCATGTCCCAGTCATCTCATGGTTTGCCGATTTCAAAATCTGTTGAAGTTATAGGTTCTACTCCCCTCTCTTTAGAAGATTTGACTTGCCCAGCTTCACAACTCACAATGGAAAAATGGCTGGAAGTTGTGCCAAGCACTAAAATAGAAGCATTGGAACCAATCTGTATACGAGTAGCTGTATCAGTTACAACACCTAGTGCTGCACCATATGTGTTTCACATGGTTTACTCCCGAGCATTCTCAAAAATTTCTTGTTTTTTCACATTTCGTGGAAGGATTCAGTATGCAAAGAATTGGACTCATGTCACTGATGATGCTGGTGATGAGATCATTAGCCTACAAATGAGGTATGTAGTCTTTGGTATACTTTGTTGTTAGTGTTGTTCTAGTTTCTTGACTTTCTCATGTATATGCACGTTGGTTGTGCATATATCAGCTTTATTTTTCTTTTACCTCTAATTCAAGATTAACGTTCAATTGATTGTAACATCTTGTGTTGGTCATATATTAACAGGTCGGGAACATCACCATTAAAATATTGAGAAAATTAATATTCCTTTAAAATGAACTTGGGAGTAAATCCTTTTTATGTTTTTAATCAAGCCTAACTCTTTGATTTGGTGGAAGGGGACCATCTTATTTGGAAGTGCGTGGAAATAATGTAATTGTTTTGACTTAAGTGAGAGTTCTAAGCACTTCTACCATTCCACTGAACTCGGTGAATTAAAAAAAGTTAAAAACTGTTGTCACCTCTACTTCTTGCAGTTTGAAACAATCAGCTGTATTGAACTTCATCTATTCTCCTGAAATTCATGACTTGACTGCAGGAAATCCAAGAAATCAAGGAGAATGAATGGCTCTATATTGCAAAAGGAGTTGATCGGCATCAACAAGGCTGGTGAGACGCATACTCTTGCTGAGTTAGTTGGGAAAGAGTGGTTGTTGTTGGATTCCCACTGGTCCCTCAAATTTCAAACTTGCAGTGGCGATGACGGTTACCTTTTGGAGTTGGTTGGTGGTTCCAGGATTGTGAGTGTTCATCCACTATTCCTTCCAAATTTTATTATAAACAAGTTCATTACATGTCCCTAAGATTGCCACTATTTCACTATTTAATTTCACTCATCGACAGAATGATTGATTTTTTTCACAAGTTCACGTGGTCTTTGCTCTCCATAATATACAGTTTCCTTACTCATTTCACAGGTAAAGTTCTTCCCTGGTCAAAAATTGGATTATGAGCACAAGCATTGTGCAAAGCGAAGAAATCAAGATGATTTTATGACAGCAATTGAATTCTCTTCAGAGCACCCATACGGAAAGGCACTGGCGTTGCTCGACTTAAAATCTGGTGTTGTCAATGTAAAGTCATAATATTCATTTACAGTACATTACTTCGTTTCAATTTCGAAAACATGGGTTTACATCTGCCTGACTGCACATGTTTCTTTGAAAAATCAGGTCAAAGAAGAGTGGCTATTCTTGCCTGGGATAATAACAGCTTTTATACTAGGTGATATTTTGAGAAAGGAAGGGTATAGTAACTTGCTGAGCATTGGCAACAATTTGAAGGATAAGAATACTTCAACTGAAGAAACAAACTAATGCATGCCAAATGAATAGGACAACAGAAGTAGTCTGAACTTGTGTTGCTCATAAGGCAATGTTATATATGTGGATGTAGAGGTCGCAAAAGGAGGTGCAAACAGTGGAGGCTGTGGCAGTTCTTGCATTTGGTATGACGGAAATCATTTACATGGGAGTAGTTGTAAATTGTAAAGGAGTTGAAAGTATTTAAAATAATTATGATTGAAAAAAAAATACTTTTTAACTATCTAAATAATACTTAAGATAAACAAATTAAAATAAAGACTTGCTTGGCCCTACACACTTAACAAAGTAGGAACTGAATGTGTAGTAAAGCATTAGCTAACCTTGTTTCGTAGCTGACATGTATAATACAACTTGCAATTCACTTTCAAGATGTGTTTTTCTCTTTTCCAATATGACAGCAGAGGCAAATGTATACTGTATTAAAGATACCATAATCGTACTGGTGGATTGTTAACTCTAATTTATTTTTATATATACATGGTTATAACTTATAATATAATAAAAAAAAATATGTACGATACTATGGTATTAACGCAAGATAAATGATTCACATGAGAGTATTAAGGTAATAATTTTCCAATTTACAAAGTATCTCTTCTATGACATTTCTTACTTATCATATCACAATTTATAAATCCACATAGGCTCCTCCTTATTTCTGCCTTCAGCAGAAGACAAGAGGCAAGAGAAAATAAAATAAAATAAAATTCAGTCAGTTTAATTCCACCACACACAAGAAAATTTTATCTTAAAAATGGTCCTTACCTAATATCAGTGATGAGGAAAATCAGGTTTCGATTATGCGTAATCTGTTTTGTTTTCAGTTTACGAAAATGAAAATTCCTACTTAATTGGTTAAAATAAATAAATGACTACTAAATTAAATTTTCCACCTTATGTTGTGCGTGAGCTGGGTATAGCTTTTATCAAGCATCTATTTGTAGAGTTCTATTTGGTCATTTGATTTTAGATATGTAGAGTAGATAGTTTTTTGAAGGTTGATTTGGAGATTCATGTGGAATTTTCCTTGCAGCGTCAAGTCAAATTTAAGGTATGTTTTCCTGCATCTACTCCTTTTTGAGGATTTTACCATGCGATCTGCTAATTTCTCTATTGGTGTTAAAGTATTTAGTCCTTTTTGTAAGCTTTAGGGTTCTTCAGTCACGGATCTAATGTGATATGGTGTTCATCAATGATCTGTGATCCACCCAGGACGAGTTTCCCATGACTCGTGCTAATTTTACATTAATTAGCTTCTATTATCTTACATAACAATCTCTCCTTCCCAAACAGATGGAGGTGTTTTATTCAGAGAAGGTTAACTGCGGTGAATTATGGCGTAATTAGAATTTAAATAAATGCAGTATGAGTTACAACGTTTATAGTTAAATTGTTGTTGAAATTTAGGGGAAAAAAAGAACTGGTTGATTCAAGGCCAAAGCAGTGTTTCCATCTGATTTTATCAATGACAGTAGATAATAACTAAACGTGTTCAGAAATCATCAACCCATTCGGGATTTCGGAACACAGGTTTGAGACTAGTTCTTAGGTTGTTTATGTTCAGTGTTCGTGAAAATAAGTGGAAGATCTAATGGATTGAGAAGGATCTTACTCCCTTCAAAGTACATGGTTGACAAAAGAGGTACTTATGATGCTGCTGAAGCATCTTGTTACCATCCAACAAGTGTAACTACGATTCTGTAGTTTGGTCATGTCGACCATACATGATGTTTTTGACATCATAAATTTCGTTGATTTGTCTCACCTCATTCAAATAAATCTGAATGCTATGTTTTACTTGAGGGAATAGCAAACACTTTTCACTTCTAATCCGGAATCTATCTTTTCCTAGTTAGTTCTATAAACCTGTGCTTTCCTGGGATTGAATGATTCCATAATTTTTTGTTTCTTGCCAGCACTAAATGAGGAAGACTACATGTGGGATTTTCGTGAACAATATATTTTTGGCAGTGTCATTCTGAAAGCTAAGAGGGAACAGGTTCTTAATTTAGATGAAGTGTGTATGAGTAAAATTTATGAGTCTTATTTGAGTTTTGTTGCAACACAGGAAAGAACTAAAGGGTAAAGTGAAAAATGTCAAAGTGGCTCAATAACATGCTTGATACCAATCAACAAATTCTCTTAGAATAGGATTAGGTTATCAGTATCATAGATTTCAAAGGCCCAGTCATTCCAGTGTTCTGAGAAATTGAAGTTTGTTCAGGTTGGTTCGTTCCTTGTAGTCCAGTAACCTATGTTATTAGGTGGGTCATCATGGTCTCTTTGTCTCAGATGTTGGAGTAGAAGGTTGAGAAATGGAAATATGAATAGAAGTCTTTTTAACAAGTTTTTAAGCCTAATCTGCCTAGTATTTGTTTTATTCTTATAGAAGAAAACTCCCTTCCTGATGTTTTCATTCTTCAGCTTAGAAGCTATGGACTCATAAAATTTCATTTACCTATTTTCTGCTTCTGTTCCTAAGAGAAACCATTATGATTGACAAATTCAACAATGATCTTTGCTGACGTTAGATACTTATCACAAGATAGGTTGGGGATCTATTCTATCTCTAGACATCTTGAACAAATCCTTTTACCATTTCCTACCTTTGAGCAGGTCTAACTTCTTGTCATGTTTTACATGGTTCTCTTCATCAACAGTATATGTATTGACTCAGCATACTAACAACTGCAGTCGATCTGTGTAGTGATTATTTTTCCCATTAGCATCATTTACTTTCATGTAGAAGCAGTGGCGGGGCCAGAATTTTTAATAAGGGGGTTCAAAATCTGAGAAGTAAACACACGAACTAGTGGAAGTGGGTTCGACATCTATTATACATACCTAAAAAATAATTTTAATCATGTATAAATAGTAATATTTTCCGCCAAGGGTGTTCGGATGAACCCCCTAGGTATATGCTGCCTCCGCCCCTGTGTAGAAGTGTATTTGAATGTGTTGCGCAAAGTTTAAACAGCTTTGTGAAAAAACTGTTCACTGTAAAGTATTGCCTGGTATATACAGTATATAACAAAAAGGCATAATCAGACAAGAACGCTCGTAAGTCACGTTGTATGTCAACTAAATTAAGTTGCCAGTTATTAACAAATACATATTTCAGAAGAAATTTCTGGTTTCGATTTGTAAATCTCCCCTTAATATTAACTGCAATAGTGCGGCATCTTATTTGCATCAAACAGTAAGCACATACAGGGTTTTCCCACAATGCCCATGAAAATTTGGACCTGGGTATTGCAAATATTGGTTAGCTGACCATATTTACTATGTTTTCAACATTCCAGTCGCCAGAAGTATCCATGCCCTTTCATAACTTTCTTGTATATAAGTATTATAACTCCTAAACTTTTGGTAGGGGATGTGTTTGATAGTTGGCAACTTCCTCTCCTGTCT
Organism: Solanum stenotomum; assembly: GCF_019186545.1. Lineage (NCBI taxonomy): Eukaryota > Viridiplantae > Streptophyta > Magnoliopsida > Solanales > Solanaceae > Solanum > Solanum stenotomum. Next base: position 44,003,724 of record NC_064293.1, read on the forward strand.
ATCTCGGCTTCAACCATCAAGATTTTGATATGTCTCTTTATTTCTGATCAAAGGAATGTCATTTTGTTTTCCTGAAAATCCTACATATTTTTAGCAGGATTGAAAAATCTTCTTCCTATTACTCAAACAAGCAAGAAAACTATGTAATTTTGGGCTTTTCAGTGAATAAACATCTTGCTTGATGTGATTTGTGAGACCAATATGAAATGAATTTGTAATCACAGTGCCTATAGTCTTTAGGATTTGGGAGCGGGAGCAGTTCATGGAGTTTAAAGATGTGTGTTGACTGCATTGATTAGTGGATATGCTTTTCTGATTTTTTATCTGCAGGGCTTTGCTAGTAAATATCGTGATGATCCAGGATATCCTATATTCAGAACTCTATTGGTTGTGAATAATGTTATCCATTTTGTCACTTACTCATTGCATCACTCAGAAGGAAACAACTGTAGTCTTACAACTCTTCATAAATACACTCTCCAAAATAGGGTACTTGATGCTATCAGTTTCTACGAACTTGCTTGCAAGATCCCTTATGCATAGTCATCTTTTGTTGGGATGGGCAGGCACTGAACTGGCTCCTAATTCTTCAATAACAGAATAACATTTGTATTTAGGACTGAAAGACTGAGCAGATTTACGGTTTACCATTCCCCACCTCCCTTTTGGGGCACTATTAGAGAACTCATTTAGTGTGTCAACTAAAGGTTCCATCTATTACTTGTATTATTTTCTCAAGGTCTTAATTTAGAACTTTTGAAGCTATGTCGTTGCCTGTCATCCAACGTGTTTCTATTAAATCACTTATGTTAACTCCTCCTTGGTGGTGCTATCTCAGACTAGTTCAGAAGCCTGGAAACTGAAGTCCCGTTGTTACCATGACAAGTTGGATCCGACTAGGAGGTTATCCAACTGAATTCTATCAAAAATGAAAGGTATAGATTCTTCGTGTGAAAAAATAAGAGTTGACAGGTTAAGTCAACAGTGTGAATAGCATTCATAAGGACAGGATAAGAAAAGGCATATGCTCAATGGAGTGCTCAACAGAAGGGTGCATGTTGAACAGCAACAGTGACCCAAACAAAACTTTGGTCCAGGTCTCTTGCCTTTGAAATGAGTCTTTAAAACTAACATATCCCATTAGCACTTCTCTTATCCTCACAAGTGAAACAACTCCAGGTAAAGTGAACTATGGAATATGGAGCAAGTACTGTCACCGGGCATTTGGCATCAAAAAGAGCAAATTTCTGAGACAAGAAGTCTCGTAGCAGCCTCTTGAGTTAGAAGAGCTAGTTTCTCTTTTCCATGTGGTAGGAGGTTCCACCAAGGTTCAGGTATATGTCATCTTTTTCCCTTGCAAAGACACTTACTGAATCTTCTTTGCTGATGTTTTACTAGTGTGGCTTAATGATTTTTGAGGCTATGGACCATTGAACCAATCCGTTGGAGCTTTCTCCACACACATCTAATATTGCCAGTTGGTTTTCATGAAGTGAAAAGACATTTGCAAATGAGATATTTGGTCAAGTACTTCGAGAGTAGTAAAAATTGTTTTCAGAAGCTAGAACAAAAACAATTTTTGCTTAAAAGTATTCTTTTGTTGTTGTGAAAAATGCACTTAGAGATGCTTTTTAAAAATGTAGCCAGAACACTAATTGTTGCTCAAAATTACTTCTTATATTGAACAGCAAAACACAAAATCTTTGTTTTATTTTCCCAAAGCAGGCGATTCAGTAAATTTGAATTGCTTGAGTTCCAGGGATTCTTGATACATTACATCAGTATTATGTTTGTTTGGCTGTTTCAAATTTGTGCTAATTGTCTTTTCATATAGAAGTGTGTTCACTTCATCAGAGCTAGAGAACAATGTCAAAGTAAAAGCAGTAAAGAAATAAGAAGTTGAAACAGAAGATCCATATGAGATTACTTCTTGGGGTTCATAGAGACTACAGCTTTGTTCTACAAACTCAGTCATCAGTCTGCACTGTACAAGTTACTTCTTCTATCCTTACTAAACACTGAATCAGCAGGTGTTCTGTATACAAGCAAAAAATAAACCCAAAATGTTTGTTGTCAGTCCCCCATTTGTAACATCCTACCTACCACTACTCTGTAGTTAGCTAAAACCTCTCAATTTCCTAATCTTGAACTAGTCATACTTCTTAAAAGCTAAAACCCAGCCAAACTGTGATATCTTCTGTGCTGCTAAAACAGATGCACAAAAAGCAGCCAGAGAAAATACTAACAGAAGCACCATAGCACTATTCAAACCCATTAATGGCTTAGGTTGTAGGAGCTTCTTGTGCTGCTTCAACATAAGGTGACTGTACACTATCCTCATCAGAATCACTCCCAGAAGAACTTCCTGAATCTGTAAATATTAACCATGGCAAAAGTAAATATACCATCACACTTGTTAACCAGAATGAACTAAAGAAAGAAAAAGTTATACCACCGGAAGAAGAACCACTGCCAGAACTTGAGCCGCTAGAGCTGCTCGGATCCTTGTCGATCTGCACAGGAGGAAAGTTTTCACCTGGTATTTCCTCACCAATATCAACATCCTCCTCCACAACGTCCACTTTCTTGATTTCAGGCATTGCATGTTCTGGTGTTGGTGCCTTCTCAGGCGACTTATTTACAAAAAGCAACATGGTGATCAGCACACATGGCACAATATAGAGTTACTTAACAAATGTATGGGGAAAAAAAACCATATGATTTCTTTACCTTGTTGAGCAGTACGGCAGCGGCATTTTCTGTGACTCCTGGTCTCTCAATCTTGCTCATAGCCTCCTTATGGGAAATAACATATCTATCCAGTTCCCACAGTGTTTCATTGTCCATGATCTCAAGGTCGAGCTCAACCTCATTCCCATCCTGTGTAAGATTAGGGAATTTCCTCTTCACAATTTGCACGACATGTTCCATATTCTCTGGGGGAAGATTCTGCAACTCATTCCCTAACTTGTCCCTTTCACCTTCGGTCATAAGCCTTTTGTTCGGATCCTTAGCCTTCAGCTTGGGCATCTTAGCTGACCTAGTCATCTCAACAACAGGCTGTAGAGGAGATTTTGAAGCAGGGGTTGCAAAAAAAGGTGCATCGGGTGCACTGAAAGAGTGGATATGAGATTGATGTTGATTCAACAAAGTAGAATGTGACCGCACAGATCCTGATTTCTTTACAACTGGCAACGGTGGACGCTTAGCATTTGGTGCAGGCTGAGACAGATTCTTCTGGTGATTCACCTGCATAATAGTGGCAACTTTATGGTGCTCAGCTTCATACTTCTCATACGCTGGTTTGAACATCTCTTCAAAGATACCAAGATACTCCTCAGCCGCAATATGCACATACTGGCCTTTTGGGTTATAAGTCATGGCATTGGTGAATGTAAGCCTCACATCAGCTGCAAAATCTTGTGGCGTTCTGTACTCATTTTTGTCCAGTCTTGATTTCACAGTTCCGAGATCCATGGGATGCTTGATGAAATCATGATAGTCATAAAGATTCAAACCCTTAACATCCACTGGTGCATTAAACACACGCCCGTATTTTTTCTTCATTATTTTTACCAATATCTGCCGGCACGTCTTCATCATATTTACAAAGAACTTATCGCCTTCCACCACTACTGGCCGTTCAGGATCTTTCCCCAAGTCTAATGTTCTTGGTCTCTTTTTTCCAGCGTGCTTCTTGCTCTTTTTACCAACTAAATCAGGTTGGCGATGCTGCCTACTGACATTGGGGGGCAATGCCGATTGAGGCGGTGGTGCCATCGGTGGCTGTATGACTTCTCTGGCATGAAAAGATGTCCTGGGGACGAAATCTTGAGTTTCGATCCTGTCTAGAAGTCCTTGGACCCGATCTAGATCAGAGCTTAGCCTCTTCTTAAGGTCCTTCAACTCGCTTCTCGAATAAGAAGCCAAATTGAAAGTCACATACACTCTGTGAAATGAGTCGGTTCCATCATCAACGGCATTTGGTTTCCAATTGAACGGCACATTATTGCTAGCCATTATTGCCGGAGACGGAGCAGCCCTTGGGAGTGGATCATTGACTTGCCGAAGATGGGACATGGTTGAAAATTTTTGAAGGTTATAATTGGGGTTAGGGTTAGGGTTGAATCGACTGTGGAGCTGAGAATGAGCAGTGGGATTAGTTGTATATTTCCTTTTATAGGCATTCGGTTTATCCCAGTGCGGTTCATTTCTGCCGGTCAAAACAGCTGATGCCATAGAAGGTTAGGGGTTTTAAATAGAGCTTGAAAACTCCGCCAATTAATCTCCGGCGAGAAAATGGCGGGAGCCCATAACTGTATTGCCGGGAAATTGAATTGCCGCCAGGAGAAAATATAAGAAATTATTTCTTCACCGAATGAGAAATTGAGAATAAGCAAAGGGGAAGAAGGTAAGGGTTTCGATGACCCTCTTGAACCTGAGTGATGAAATTCTTGAAGGCCATGATCTCCTCTTAAAGGCAATAAGATCTACCCCGTTTCTGTTTCGGGCAGTTTATGAGCCCTCGATTGAAAATCATAGGGTTGAGATTTATCCTTTACGCTGCCCACTATACTGACCTTGCCCACCTGTCATGGACGGCCTAGATTTACGTTACGTACACGTGGGGATAGATAAAGGCAACTGTTTGTGCCTTTTGGTGGGAAAAGTAAATTTTGGTTTCAAGTTTTCGGAGATTACAAAAAAATTGAGCCTTACAACTCGGAGGTGAGGTGGCGAGTTGATGACGTATTATTAGGTGGGGTCCATTCGACCGTCGAAAATATCTTCTTCTTTTTTTTTTATTGCGCTTTATAAAATTTAGCGGAATTTTCTACCCGCCTAAATCCGGGATTATCTTTTCTATTTTTTTGATTAATTGTATTGCCAGGTCAGCACCGTTATTGGTGCTAAAAATTTAATTCACATGTGCAATCCCCATTATTTTCATGATCACACTTCACATTTCCTTTTGTGTTTTTTTTTCCTTCTAGATGAATGTGTGAAATCATATACTCCCGCTATTTCATATTAACTGAATTTTTGAGGCGATATACACGTATTAAAAATTATGTCTTTGATTATTTTTATTTTTTAGTATGTGTTCATTGCCTCAAAAATTCAGTTAATATGAAACAGAGGGAGTATATTGTAAAATAATTGTCGAATAACTTAAATGTTCTTAAGGTAGATAATCCTTGCTTAATTTACTTGTATTAAACCTAGCACATAATTCATTTCATTAACTATTTTTTATTATAATGAGATAAACTACAGCCAGGCAATGTGAATGTATAGTTAAATTGTAATCATACTGGAACTCTAATCTCATAGGCTCAGTCCGGCGACTTCAATATCGTGGAGGTATCCCTTAGAGATGTTTTTTTATTTTATTTTTTGCTTTTTTAATGTCATTAAAATTTATAAATCGTCAACTCAATATTATTGCATTTCATTTTTCAAATTTTGAACTTTTTCGATTTTTTGAGTTTGGGAAAAGTAAATCAAAGAATTGATTTCTCATATGGTCACTCGATCAATTGTTACTATCATCATATAAAGTCACTTTCTTTGTTGAAGGAAAAATTGAAAATAAATCCGGAAAGCAAAAGAAGAAACAATAAACAAAACAAACAAAGAGGCATATCTAATTAACCTTTCACATGGTTTTCTTGTGGCACCTTTGTGCATTTATAGAATGAAAAGGAGTTTATGCAAGAAAAGTATAGCAACTAATTGGGAGTTTGTGACCAAATGTGCTTTAATTAGAAAGGTTGGTCCTACCAAATCTTCATGGGGTAGGTAGCATTGACTTTATCACCAGAAAGTGTTGTGAAAGACAATTGGAAGCAGCAAAAATAATCAAACTTGCTTCTATCATTCCAATAAAAAGGACGTCCAAATGGGCTAAGCAACTTTTTTCAAAAGTGTACAACCTTAAGAGACTTTGCTTCTTTATTTTTCAAAAGTGTACAGCCTCAGAGATTTTGTTTCTTTAATGCGCTGAAGCCTGAATGGTATCTTATTGATTGCTCATTCAATAGTCTAAGCAACGTTCCTCATCTTTCCATAAGTAATGTGCGGGCATTACTTATGGCCTATTATGGTATGAAAATATAAATTTATGCCTTATTTGTTATGAGCGGCAAAAATGTGAATGAGTAAGGAGAATCCACTTGTATTGGGCCATAACATAAGATGAGCGTGCGAGATAAAGGAGTCCATTATCTTTTGGATCTTTACCCAAAGAGTTTGGTTTTGGTGTTTTCCTTTTCAAGTTGATATACAAAGATTATACACTTATATATATCATACGTTTGGTGGCTATATTTTAGTTTAAGTGATTGGGGTAGGCTGTTGTTTAGGTTAATCCTTCTAGGACAAATTACTTAACTACACTCCTTTACTTACCTTAATATCCATTTATCCCTACTTATTTCAAAAATCCCTTATTTACCTATGTATCCCGCATGTATCCCGTGCACAAAGCTATGTATTTCGCTATGTGGAATATATCAAACGCTATGTATTCCGCATGTATCCCGTGCACAACGCTATGTATCCCGCTATGTGGAATGTATCAAACATGATTGACTTGAAAGAGTGAGAGCAAATGTAATGGTAGTTAAATGAACAGCAAATCAGTAACCTAATTGCCAATTTATCCGTTTCTGTTTGAGCATGGTGGAAGCCTAATATATTAGGCATAAATACAGAATTCTGAGAGCTATTAAGAAGCATGAAGGTAAATGAGTAAGCAATGTTGGTTCTCTGGATGAAAGATTTTTAGAAAATTGCACAACTCAATACTCAAAATTCTTTTGGAAGTTAAATTATTTGCCCAGGCCTAGTGCAATATACAATGACCAATGACATGCGTCTTTCAAATAAAATTTATTTCATTACTTAACCATGTCTGCAAGTTATACATGATCATGCATAATCATCTAAATTGTATTGTTTCATTTAGATGAAGTTGCAACTACTAAATCATTATTTTGGAAACATTTCCCCAATGTTATTCTACCTCTATGGACTAACCAGCTTGTGAATTACACAAGGAATATTTTGTTTGTGACAAAGCATAAATAAAAATTGCAAAAAGGTCAGGGTCTAGTTATCCAATATCCTTCTCTTTCTATCCTCTACTTTCTTTCTTTTTTTAATTTATTTACAACCGTAGCCTAAATAAATGATGGAAAAACTAAAGAGATAATTTTTGTAGACATAAAAGCAAAAAGGACAGCTAAAGAGAAGAGAAAAAGAAGAACTCTTAGGCCAGCATTTATCAATGAAGCCACAAAATAAGGGGGAGACAGACCTCTTATCGATTTCCCAAATCAAAATGATAGAGTGCAACTTTGCTAAATGACTCACCCTAATGTTTATCTCATATTAAAATGGTTTTTTTTTTCTTCCTTTTTTGGTTTTAAAAATCAGGGCCACATCATCAAAGAATAATTGAATATATACGATATTACTTTTTTTTATTTGAGTGAGACTTTCAACTGAAATAACAGAAGATTAATTAGCTAGTAATTTTAGTATAACAAATCACTTAGGTTGACCAATTTTTCAATAACTATTTAAACAATGAACTCAATATCTAAACTTATTTAAAAAGGAAAACACTTCAACTTTGTTTTAAATTATTAGCCTAATCAGGTCTATATTAGCATTTGATGACACAATTGACATGGTATTTCACGGATAGGCATCTAGTTTAAAAAAAAGATTTTCTGGGCCAACATCAAATAGTTGAAGTACTTTAATGGGTTGATCCTAAATATGCACAAGGCCAACTCCTAGGCAGAGTTGGGGTCGTCACCTATCAAGAGAATCCATCTAATGCAGGAAATAATATTGAAACTGGAAAAAAAATAATTGTACACTGATCATATACTCTTAGTTAGACTAATGAAAGCAGAATAGTTACCTAATCTGGAAAACTTGATCTGAATATTAAAACAGATCATAAAGCTATAGAATTTACTTGTACCATACGATAGCAAGTAGGTGGCTTGCGTTTCATTCCTGGTTCCTACCTACAAGTAGCTAGGGTCTGATGATTGCATCACCACTCTATACCTAATTATAACTTCCAATTTTTTTCTTTACTTAATTGGTTAACAAGCATTGCGTACAATTTCTACATTATCATCTACAATAATTTGAATCGTCATATTCAGCCATTTCTAGTGACCTGTAAAACTCAGTTAATTATGTAACAGAAAAATAATAATCCAGCTTGTAGCTCACGAATAAACAAACTTTACTAATTAAAGGGAAAAGCAGGAACAAGAAAAAGCTGTAGCGCTTGCAGTGGCTCCATTAATGATATGTAAGAGATCGTAGCTGTCGCCACAGATAGGACCACCATAAAGTATCAAAAAAAGAAAGAAGAAAACAACCTCAAGCTTTTTTTTGTCAGGGGAAAAATTGTACTCCTAACGAATGATGATAATTATGTACATAATGGGAAACATATACTCCATAAAAGGGGTAAAAATTCATTACACATATCAAAGAGTAAACAAACACCTTAGTAAATGACAATGGAAAAAGAAAGCAGTCGCTATTTACTCTATGTACCATTTTAGAATTCACCAATGTTGACCCAAAAAAGGAAAGAAGAAAAAAAAAAAAAAAAAAAAAAAAAGGATGAAGGTGATATGATGACCTCTGTTACGATACGTTCTGATCAACCTTTGATTTCACGGCTGAGAGTATCAGTTGTAGACACAATCATCTTGTGCTGATCTGGGACCATCACCGAAGTCACTGCAGGCACAAAATTGTAGACAGGCTGGTCCATATATTGGCCACCACCTGCAGCCACTACTCCCAACTGCCCAAACCCAGTGTGATACCCACCAGTCATCAGTGGTACCCCGTAAACCATCTGCACCGCATTACCATAGGCCCCACCGTTCACGTGCCTTTCACGTAACCCTTGTGTGTAATGATTCTTCACCAACAAGCTGCTGCTGCTGCTGTCACTACAAACTATTTTCGGAACTGCAATCACTCCGCTTCCCTCATTTTTTGACATATCCAATCCTGAATTTTCGGGGAATTGCAATTGCAGAAGATCCTCTGTTGCCGTTGAACTCGGGTTCGGGTTGTAATCTTTATCGAATCCGAATAAAAAATCCGGATTCAACGGCGATTCTGGTAAACGAATCGGGTAAAAGAGGAAAAGCCTTAACCTAGCGGGTTTTGTGGAAACTTTCTGCATGCGATCATATTCAACCATCATTTGCTCAACATCGTCATCATCGATAAGAGAAACAAGTGCATCGAGATCTTCGCCAGGCAACTGGTACTTTATAAAAACCTCCGCGTTGCAATTACAAAGACAATTCACCTTTGCAGCTACATCGGAAAACTTGACGTTCCGATCAACAGTGAGGATTTTGGTATCGCCGCCAACATAGGAGAGTTGATGATCGTGAGGACGAAGCTGGATTTTTCCACCATAGCTACACATTAGCTTAACCTTTTGATTCTCCATTGCTGCCGCCGCCGCCGCCAAAATTCAAGCGAGAAGAGAGAGGGTTTGGTATTTTGGGGATTTTCTTTTTAATTTTTTTTTTTATGTTTAGATGAGAGAGATTATTATGAGTGTAGTACCTGTGCGGCGATACATGTGTAGAGTGATAGTAGTAGTTGGGGCTTTTAGAATTAGAGAGTTTGATCTTTAAAGGATTACTAAGAGGGTCCACACGGAAACTGATTTGCGCGTCGTGGGCCCACGGAGTGATGGCCCACTCTAGTAAATTTGAGAAATATAAGGGGAGTTTTTGTTCTGAGAATGGTATCGGAATTAAGAATTTAATTTAGAGTTTAATGGTGAATATTTCATTTGTTTATTTTTAATTATCACTATTTAACTTGGTATATTCATTAAAAAAATAATTATGGAAATATGTATTTTATTATTAAAAAATAATTTGGAAAAAATGTAATTAATACCAAGGGTAAAACATAGAAAATATAGTTGTATTTTCTTAATATATTAAAAGTAATAAGTAAAAATGAAAATCTATTTTAGGATAAAGTATAAGTCAAAGTGAATGGATGGACTATTTATACTACTTCACCCTTTGAACAATAGTTATATATTTTACTATTTTGGGATGTTTAATAATACTTGTCTATTAAATTAATAGATAATTTTATACTTAATTTATAATTTATTCTTATTATTAATTATAATTATTTCTTTATTATATTTTTCAAAATATTAATTTACTATATTTAAAGAGTGATATAATAAAATTATTATTTTATTTATAGTTTCTTTGTGTAAAATTAATAGTGGACAAGTATTGATAGATAGAAGAGTATTTATTTTCCTTTAGAATGATGTGGACAGTTCCTTTGATTGATATTCATTCAAAAGTAAAATAGTAATAAAGAGTGACGAGGACTATTCTTTTTGCAATCTTCAAATTCAAAATTTAAGGTTTATACACTAATATAATTATTTTCTTCGTGTACTCTATTATTATATCACCTATTGACAATTGGACATGAAGTTTTGTCGTTTATGGTAGCAAATGGGATATATTTTAGATGACATTTATTTTCGAAATCTTTTAAAGATTTTTTGGAAATTCTTGCAAATGTTTCGTTCACCTAAATTCTTTTTCTGGACTTTGGAAAAATTAAAGAACCTTTCTCTAATGAGATTTGGTTACAAAATATAAACTAATTTTTGTACAAAACCAAAAAAGAAAAAATCATCAATTTTTATTTTAAAAAAATCACCTTATTCAATTATATACATTAACTTCAATAAAACGTGTATGTGATTTTATAGCTTGTTGAAGATAATGTGACATATTTTAGTGAATTAACTTATTTATGTAATGAATCTTTGAAAATACATGCATACTTTTTTTTTTAGTAAAATTAAGCTACAAATATAATAAATATACTTTATTAATATTAACATAAAACGAATCATAATTCAAATATTTGATTAATATATTCTAGTCCCTTTAAAGGATTGTCAATATTTTCTAAATCATAATCGCTGAGGAAGGTAAATGTTTTTCAAAAATAAGTATAAATGTTTTCTTGATTGTAAAGCTGATAGCATACAGGACCTAATTTTCTCAAATTATTTGAAATATTAAAGGTAAACCAAATTCAAACGATATCTAAGATTTTGACGTACGAAATTTAAAATTGAAAAACAGAAATTAGGAGACAAAAAGATATGGACAGTTGATGGGAAATGGGCGTGCGTTGCCCCACGTAAACACAAGGCTCCACCCAAACATCTTACAACTAGTCTTTGAATCTAGTCTATATTCCACCAAATAAAATCAAAAATATTTTGTTACTCCCTCCGTCTCATCATGTTAGCATTTCGTATAAAAATTATATTATTTTATTATAATTAGAAATAATTTAATTTAAATATTTTTAAAAATATATAAATTTAAAATATCATATTAGTGTAAACCAATTCAATTTTAAAAATTAATCAAATTAACTCTAAGAATTGATTCGCAAAAATCCTTTTAAATTCTCAAATGTTAATTGGTTTAGGATTTGAAAAAAAGAGCGCCAGCTAATCTTTTAAAAACATTAAAGTAATGGAATCCACTTCCTCAATTTCTGCCGTCAGTGACTTAGAGTAAAACCTTTACTACAAAAAGAAAAATATAAATCCATTCTTTTTTAACACAAATTAGAATATTCCTAGTCAATAAAGGTACATTTACATTTTCCGTTTTTTTTTCCCCTCTCTTTTCATTATCTGTCAAAAAGTTATTTATATTATATCAATAGTTTGATTATAAGTATTTGAACATATACTTTTTTTTATTCAAACTAAGGTAATTGATATATATATTTTTATTTTATTAAATATGATGTGGTATGAATATGAATTAAGATTTTACCTGAACTTGAATCCAAAAAAGTGAAAACTCTTACATCCTGTCACATTCATGTTCGTCCTTTTTTGTAATGAAAATCTCATATTTAATGAGTGAATGGTACTATTGACGACAACTGGAAAGCAGTAATCTAGAGATCATTAAAGTTCAAACATATGATACTATTGTTTGAGTTGTTCTGTACTTTTTAACTGTCCCATTAGAAACTTCAAATAAAAATTGAAGATAATGTTTATGAATATTACTCACGCTTTCCTCTATTCATTCACTGTATTAAAAATAAATGTTCATATTTGATATAATTCAAAATTAAATTCATGTAATTTAATGTAAACATCAAGTAAGTTGATAGTGTGAATGTTACTGGGGAGCGTAGAGGACAGTAAATTAATTTTTTCCCTGCTATAATTTAAGTTGTTCAGAAAGAAGAAAAAACTCCCCGTAATCTTAGTCCTTAAATTTGGGAAATTAGTGGATATGAAACTTTGAATGGAGCAGGAAAGTTTGAAAATATTGCACTATCTCATATTAATATATTTTTGTCTGATATGTGAAATTTGATCTTCGACCCAAATTGACTTAGAAATTAGAATCTAACGATTCGTTCAACAAGTTTACAAGGAAAAGATGACGATTCCCTTTTTTTTTTTTTTTATCTTCCTTTCATTTTTACATAACCAAAAGTGGACCAGGAAATCCAAGTATGGTCGTTATTTGTTAAGGTAACTAAAATTATGAGATAGATCCTAATAGTTTAGTTGATTGTATATTTGCACCTTTTATTGATGACCGATGAGGATCGATTTCCCATCTCATAATCCTCTCCTTATTTCTCCTTTTCCCTACCCGCTACCCTATGTATAATTAAGAGAGAATTTAAAATCATGACACTAGCTACTTGAATCATTATCTTCTTGATCATAGACTAAAAATGTCATTAATATTGACACGATGTTACTAAAATTCAAACTTGTGAGAGTACGTGTATATCTTCTTGGCTACTTGACAAAAAGGTGACGATACTATAAAATATCAAAAAAATTCAAACTCCGAGACTAATAAAATTGTTGCTATTAAGGGTGACGAATATATATTACTCGTTATAAACACGAACAAATTAACTATCAAGTGTGACTGGACGTACCCAGGAATAAAAAAAAGCTGGTGACTCTTATTATATATAATAATACTTTACCAACTGCTGCAGTTATTATATGTCATTTTCTTTTTGGTTCAATTTGATTGTAAACAAGAAAGGAAGAATCCTGAAGCTACCATTGCATGTGAAACTAGCAAAAAGGTGCTTTTTTCGTTTGTTCTATTTCACATGCAAATCATAATTTTTTTGGCCCACCGCATACAAGCACAACGACCAGAAAAATTAATAGAAGCTACACCACAGACACTACTACAATTCCAGAAAGAACACTTTCCTCTCACAAGTCATAAACAAGAGATGAGAGGGATTGCTCAAGTAGTAAGCATGCTCCTCGAGTTCTCAAGGAGCAAAAAAAAAATGGGAAGCGGTAAAAAAAAGAAAAAAAAAAGTCATAATAAATATGAAAAGAAAAATAAAAGTAACATTCGTGCTATTGCTTCATGTGAAGACATAGCTGTATGTTGAAGGTATATACGACCTTTATAGCTTCCACATGTACTAATCATTAAATTACTCAATATCATCATGAATTCAAATTTTCTTTTCTGCACTTGGCATCTCACTCTCATTCCAAATCTTTACATCAATGACGTTGGTATCAGCAGGATCACTTCCTTTTTGTTGATACGAAAAGAAAAGCTTCACATAATAGTCGTAAATCACAAATCTAGCATGTGAAAACAAACGTTTTAGCTCAAAGATGGACTTTTTGTATTAGAATCCATGTCAAATGATCAAACAATTCTGGAAATATGAATATGTGATAGAAACAGTTTCAAGCATTAATAGTAACAGAGAATAAAAGGGACAATTACAAATCTTTCACATTCTTATTGAATCTGTAATTGTACAAATGAGCATACAAAAATCCTATAATTCCTCAACTTCATGCTCTGGTGCTAAATGGAGAAAAATCTGAGAATCAGGTCACAACAGTATTCTTATTCTATGAACATTTCAGGCAAGAAAACCCTCCGATGCAGAGGCAATTGATTTCCTCGATCAAAACCACGATGGCTCTTGTCACATTTCAATGGATACAATATGCTCAATATCATCTAAAATCAGAGTATGTTCACCGAGTGCCAGTATTCTGTTTCCTTGGTCATTTGAAAAGCTGAGAAACTCGCAAGGATTTATCGAGAGACTTGTTTCAACAGATTTACGTGCTGGGACATGCACGCGATCAAATCCCACTAGTTGTTTCAGTGGAGCACCTTGAATATTCTGTGGCACACGTGAGAATAACAGTAGAACATGGTTTCCATCCATGTCCCCATCATTTGTGACAGAGATATGAATGAAAAATTTAGACAAACTACAACTTGGAACTTCGTCAACATGAATGTAACCAAGCCTACTGTGTTCTTGGGCAAGTATACTCCTTTTCCAATTAGATTTACCAAGTGATAAACTCAATCTATTTGGTGCAGATAAGAGTTGCGAAGAGAAGCTTGTATAGCTTAATCCATGTCCAAATCCATATAGCGGATCTCCAGTGTAAAACCGATAGGTTCTTCCAGGATAATCATTTGCAGGATCAGCTCTCATATTCATGTTAGTCATTGGCACTTTGGTGTATGACTCAAGGTACCAAGTCATAGGCAATTTTCCACCTGCATTTTATTTATAAAAGCTCAACCCCACAGCTTGTTCTCATTTTGCAAAAACAGAGACAGATGGCAATAAGTTTCCCCGTGTATACTCTTTCCTTTGCTAAACTAGGTTATGCTTCATTGGGGACTAAAACTCATTAGCATATGAAACTAATTGCTACTATCAACTTCCAGTATGACATTTATACTAACCTGGATTTTGATATCCGAAAATTATCTCGGATAGTGCTTTGCCACCAGTCTCTCCAGGGTAAGCAACCCATAAGATACTAGCAATTCTTGGGTCTTTCTCAGCAAAGGATACATCAATAGGTCCACCACCAGTAAGAACCAAAATGATTGGTTTCTTACTTACAGCTGCAAGAGCGGTAACTAAGTTTGTCTGATTACCTGGTAAGAGAAGACTATACCGGTCAAGATCCTCAGTTTCCTGGGATAAATCCAACCCAGCCACAACAATTACATAATCAGCTTCTTTAGCAATAGAAATAGCATCCGGGAAACCAGCAGTGGAATTGCATCCTATGTCCAGGCAACCAGCTGCATAAAGTGTTCTATTTATATGACGGTGAAACCCCTCATGTATGCTCTTTAATTTGCATGGCACTCCTGTAAGATAACAAAGGATATTAAATTATCCACTAGTTCAAAGTGTTTCCTCTGCAGTCAACAAAGAATCACATTTTTTTCTTGTGAGCTGTTATTAGTAGGTCATAGTCAGTGATCGGTGATATAAGCAAAATATTAAGTCAAAAGGGAATTGTCCCGACTAACTATGAGAACGAGAAACTCACTTGGTGATGTAGAATGCTTCCTGGTCAGAATTCATTAATATTTCAGTTCATGGAATAATCAAATTCCCTAAGTAACCACAAATCCTTTTCCAGATTTATATCTAACATCAACCTCAAAATTATATGCATCCACTTTGGGCATTTACCATGTTGGCAATGAAAACAAAATATATTTCTCTTGGAATTTGGAAAAAAACATTCTATATTTTCGATGTGATATTGCATTATTTCAGTGATGGAGGACGGACAAGCATGTCATACTAAAGGTTTTTGGATTTTCTAACCTGTGTAAGTACCACCAGGACTGCTCACATTTGCCATAGGACCAACTATAGCTAATGTAGAAATACTTTTCTTGTCCAATGGCAAGAACTTCTGATCATTTTTAAGAAGCACAATTCCCTGCCTCGCGGCATCAAGCGCCAACTCCAAGTTATTAGAAGTACAGACATCTTGAGGTCCAAATTTTGCAAACTGTCCCTTTGCAGGGTTTCCATCAAAAAGACCAAGCCGGAATTGAACAGAAAACAAGTATTGCAGTGCTCTGTCTAGGTCTTCTTCAAGCACACTCCCCTGCTGGAATGCAGATTTCACGTGTCGCAGCATGTATGTTCCACAGTTTATATTTGTTCCTGCCAAAATTGTTGAATAAGATTTGGAAAAAGAGGATAGAGTAACATAGATTAACAAATTTGATGAGACTGCTAGAAAACCTGCTTTAAGAGCAAGAGCAACCGCATCTTCTGGAGTTTTAGTGTAATTTTGGTTTTCATATATAGTAGCCACAGCATCACAATCAGAGGTGATGTATCTGAAATTAAATCATTCAACAATTACACGTGTTTGATGTAAATTTCATTTGAAAAAAGCGTTACACATAGAAAAAAGAAGGAAATATTACCCATCGAACCCCCAGTCAGTTCGGACTTTATCTAAGAGCACCTTATCTGCACATGCTGGTACTCCATTCACACTATTGTAGCTACACATTAAGCAACTGGCCTTAGCTTGTTGGATACAACTACGAAAAGGTGCCTGAAACGTGTCCTCCATATCCTGCTTGGTCACCTAATATGTAAAGTGATAAAGAAATTAACACTAGAAGTAATGATTTTTCACAAATACGTAGTGTACATGGAATTCATTGGTGTTTGTGTTCACCATTACTTGAGCAGTTTAATCTAGTTCCGACCAAAAAACAGATATTTTGAGGCCAGCCACAGCGCAACTTGTAGGTGGTTATTAAGTGATACATATAGTCGTGTAAACCAACCTCCATTATTCCCTATATAGAGAGTGATATGTCAAGAGAATTCAGAACCAGAAATGGTAACAAGTAACAGAACCCTATGCTATATAACTCTCCGCTTCCGGCTGTTAATATGTCCAACGATTAGTCATATAAATTGAACAATTAGAAAAAAGATTTTTTTTTTTGAAGATTCTATGTAACTGTTGGTGATATTATTGTCTTCCCAGCTAAATAGAAGCAAATTGAGACCAAACTTTGGCCTAATGAGTATAAGCTTCAAAATTATGTAATAAGCTACTATAACCTACCCAAAAACAACAACATAGCAGTGAAATCCCACAAGTGAGGTCTGCAAGGGTAGAATGTACACAGATCTTACCACTACCTCTGGTGGAGGTAGAGAGGTTGTTTTCGAAAGACCCTCCTATCAAGTACAGCAATAACAAAAAAAAAGTAAAATCTAGTATAGCTACAACTCAAAAATTAGACAATTAGGTATAAAGATTAAGAAGTATACCACAGCATTGAAGTTGTATCTGGTAGCATCACCCCATTTCTCCAAGTCATACGCAGTGAAATGCTTACAACAAGCAGATAACATCAGCTTATCACCAGCATCATCATCTTCTTTAAGAACCCTCCTCGTATTCCCAAACCCATGTCCATTACTACTTTCTTTATCCGCCTTCGAATTCAGTTCTTGAAATCCCGTAACATACTCAATAGCATAAGCAGAAACCACCATTGGATCTTCCCCTGGCGTTTCTTGACCCCTTCCCCATCTGGGATCCCTAAAAACATTAATATTAGGCGCCCAAAACGTAAGCCCAGATTGACCCGTATTGTACATAGCCCTTGCCTCAACTGCAATAGCCGATGCAATCGAATGCCACAAAGTTCTATTGAAAGCAGCTGCAGTAAGAATAACTTGAGGAAAACTTGTGGCACTTTTAATGGGGCCATTGAAATTGATCCCAGGTCCATTAGTCCCAATACCATGAAGAGATTCTGACCACCATTCATATGCTGGTAAACCAAGTCTTGGAATTGAAGTTGTATTATCAGAGAGGTGTAAAATTTTCTCATCAATGGTGAGTAAAGAGATTAGAGAGTGAACTCTAGTGGAGATTGACAATTTTTTGTTGCAGAATGTGTATTTGTGATGAGGTGGTTGACATGGGAATTGGGGCTGTGGATCTGATTTGGTTAAATTTACATTGAATTCAAGAATGTTTAGTAAGATGAACAGAATCAAGAAATGGATATTTTTGGTCATTGTTGGAACAAGACTGTATGATTGATTATCCAACAATTGTGTTTGTTGACTGATGTTGAGGTGAGCTGGAACTATACTTATAGGTGAAATTAGAAATACATATATACATATTTACATAACAGAATTGTAATGTGGGCGTTATGGGTTTTCATTTTTTAATCATTCATTGGCAGTAATTAAGTACCCGTTAAGTAACGGGTAGAAAGTCAATTTTCTGTTTACTGTTTTTTAATATGATTAGTTACTGCTCTCACGGTTTAATTTTTATTTGTCTATTATATTAAAAATAGTAGTCTATTAATATTTATTAAGTTTGAAAAAACTAAAGATAATTAACTTTTTTGTGTCTATTTTATTTTTACTATTAAATACTAATTTAATGTCTAATATATTTTTCAAAGCATGAAATTAAATATATTTAAAAAGTAATATAGTAATATTATCCTTATTATTATTGTTTCTGTTAATAATAGACAATTATTGTTGGATAGACAGGAGAGACAGTAGCTTTTATGCAGTTACTAAGCAATAACTACAATTTATGCCGTTAGTAGATTTTGTGAATCTCTGTTGGCAAGCAGTTAGGGACGTTCATAATTTGGATAAAAATCGATTCAAATCGAAAAATTGAACCAAACTAATTAAATAAACTGATTTTATTTGGGTTTGATTTTAGATTTTTAAAAATCGGTAGTATTTGAATTGGTTATCATTTTGTTCGAAAAAAATCAAAGAAATAATCAAACTGAACCGAACTGACATATATATATATATATATATATATATATTATTTTTATAAACAATTTTAAAAATCTTATATATAGTTTTTATCAAAAGTTATTTATAATTTATTTATGAAAACAAAAATGTCTAGGGTGAGAACATTTATTTTATTGATTTCATGTATCTAAGTGTATATGACAATTCTTTGCAGGAGTGAAAATGTCATTGTCTCTTTCATCTACACCAAAATGACAAATTTTGAATCTTTATTCATAGTAAATTTAATGCGCGAAAGTTATATAATGTCATTCATTCTAACTATTTTTTTTTAATTTTGAATGAATTGTTGTCACATTTTTCACTGCAAGCTAATCATTTGAATTGGACGAAGATAGGAGCCTAAGCTGAGATGGATTTAAATCTCAACTGGGCCGACTTTTATTTTGAATGGGCCTAATTACTCCATTCAGCCCATAACTCGATTATGAGTAAGAAGCTCAATGTTGCACCTCACCTTGTCCAAGTTCAAAGTTGCAAAATCAGTTTTGGAAACCTAATTTTTCTTTGTTTAATTATCCAGATTTTAAGAGCTTGACTTAACAAATGATGAAAGAAGATCTTTTGATTTATGATTTCTCCTTCCACATTAATTTTGTGGAAGGTTATTGATTTGTCCAACTTTTTCCTTTAATATTTAGTTGATACGTTACACGTGAACCGTGAATCTTGTATTATGAGTACATGGAAAATATGCACAAAGTTTTAGTATATCGGTAACTAGTAGTCCAGGAATATCGAAAGTAGGACAAAAGAAAATCAAGTTTTAAGCAATAGAGCTAAATAAAGATTGGATTTAACAATATAGTTTTATGGGAAGTTTTATTGATTTTCTTGAACTTACAAACTCGGTAGCTCCCATATTACTTCCAGGATAAATGAATTTATTAGATTGTTAACCTAAAATTGAACATAACAAGTTCATTGACTAATACATCATCGATCCATATTATGTCATCTTTAATATGATTTTATTCTATTTTTCAATTCTATTCCTAAAAAAGAAAGTCTAAATTCAAACTTCAACTACAATATGCTAAAGGTGATTCATGAATACATCAGGGATTATTAAGTGTCCAAAAATGGTGCAATAAAAAACTGTGCGCCTTTCATAAGTGATAGAATTTTGCACCATATGACAAAAAGAATAATCATACATATATATATACTTAAAAGATATCCCGTGCTGCGCACGGGTCCAATAATATATGTGAAATATTTAAGATATATTTTTTTATCATAAAAAACTTCATAAATTAGTTGGTTCAAACTTTCATCTAAAAATTTTAAAAGAAGATTTGCGTTATTTTCAAGCCGTGTTAATGAGCATGAGTTAAAATTTTTCCTTTAAATTTATGTGTTTACAATGAAATTAATTTAATTTAATTAAGTATTAAAGTAATTTGAATAAGTTTTTCTTTATATGTTTCAGTACTACTTTTTTATCAATATTATTAGGAGTTTATTTTATTAAATTAAATTCACTTAATTAATTTTATTGATTATTTTGGTAAGTAATTAGTAATTAGTTTTATTAGAAAATATTAAAGTAAGTAAAATAATTAATTGCAGAGGGGGTGGGTAAACATAATAAAATAAGTAAAAATTTAATAATTAATTTTATTAAGAAATTAAAATAAGCCATTAGTAAGTTTATTAGAAAGTAAAATGAAACATCGTCATTTGATAATAATATTAATAATAATAACAATTTTATATTTTAGTAAGTAATTAGTAAGTTTTATTAGAAAGTATTAAAGTAAGTAAAATGAAACATTGTCATTTGATAATAATAATAATAATAATAACAATTTTATATTTTAGTAAGTAATTAGCAAGTTTTATTAGAAAATATTAAAGTAAGAAAAATAAATAATTGCAGAGGGCGTGGGTAAGCATAATAAAATCAGTAAAAAAAATTTAAGAAATAAAAATAAGTCATTAGTAAGTTTTATTAGAATGTATTAAAGTAAGTAAAATGAAACATTATCATTTTATAATAATGACAATTTTCTATAAATATTTGCAATGGAAAGGATAGACATTGGCATTATTATAAGTTAAAATTACCGGAATAGCATCCCGTCAACAAGCAAGCATGTTGACGGAGAGGTGCTTGCTATTCCCTCAATGAAAAAATTATGATAAAAAATAAATTTATTTAAATTTCAAAATTTTAAATGTATCATATAAATTGAATCGGAGAAAATAATAAATTTTACTAAAAGAAAAAATCATGCGAAGAAAAGTTCTATATGAGAATTGTTTTACTCAAGCTTAAAAGTGAAGGGAAAGAGTTGGGTGGAACCCATGGTAAGTATTAGTAAGCAGAACAGATGATGTAACCAAAGGTTAATTATATTAGAAAATTCCAAAAAACTCATAAAAGTTGACATAAATAATTAAATTTTCATTATTAATATTTAGGGATAAGGGTCTGAAAAATACCCCAACTTTGGTCGAATTTGTTATTGCGATACTAAACTTTCATGAGGACTTATAACCTTCCTAGACTATTTAATACCGTGTTTTAAACATATATATTTTCCCACGTGGACATAAAAAATAATGCAAAATTATAAATAGTAATGTGTCCACGTGGGCACATATATACCTTTAAAATACACTATTAAATAGTTCAGGGGGTAAACAATACGGTATTAAATAGTCTAGGGAGGCAATAGGTCCTCATGAAAGTTTAGTATCGCAACAGCAAATCCAATCAAAGTTGGGGTATTTTTCAGACCCTTATCCCTAATATTTACATAAAATGGTAAAAGGAATTAAAAATGGAAATTAAAGAAAAGGATGTTACCTAGGTTCGAAACTAGGACCTTGAACATAAAAAGTGAACCTTTGGCCAGTAAGCCAAGCTACTTTAATAAGGGAAGCACACAGCTGAAGCAGCCATGTTGACGGCCAGCTGTGAGCTATTCCCTCTTCTTATATTTATATACACTAGATACATACGCCCATGCCAGCACGGGCTCAACATATATCATTTATTTTGTTGTAATTTATGTAGCACAGATGAAATTTGGAGAGCCACTCAATTTTTTAATATATATTTTCTTAAAAAAATAAGTTTTTAATTATTGTAACTTAAAATTGACACAAATTGTAAATAATATGTTATTTTCTCTGTCCCAATTTATGTGGTATAAATCAAATTTGAAGAGTTTTATTTGTAGTACTTTTAATTTTTTAAATGCAATGACATATGCTTTTTTACTAATAATATTAATGATCTAATATTAACATTAGAAATAAAAAAGTGATTTACAGATAAAAAATAGAGAAATAAAATAATTAAACGTATTACTTATTAACTAGTACTTATTTGGTTTTTTTTAATATACATATTTACCTAGGTAAATAAGGTTTTCTTAAATAATAATAATAATAATAATAATACTATTTTTAACTATATAAAACAAAATATTTTTGATGACATTTAAAAATATGTTTATGTAAGATAGAAGATGGAATAACTAAAATATGAATTCAAAATATTCCTTTTTAATTAATACTAAATGAGTAAATTGACTGAATTAAAAAAGTGATGTTGTTTGGGCTTGATCTTGGAACCTCTTGCATGAAATGTCATGATGCAACCAATAAGCTAAGCAGGTATATTTGAGAAAGAGCACATAGCTGAAGCACACATGTTGATGATCCATTGTGTGCTCTAGCCTCTTCTATATATAGTAGTAATTATATATATTATTGACACTTATATATTAGTATAGTAGATATAGGGGTGTTCACGGTTTGGATAAAAACCAATCCAAACCGAATCAAACCGATAAAATAAAATTGATTTTATTTGGGTTTGATTTGGTTTGGTTTTAGATTTTTGAAAACCGATAGTATTTGGTTTGGTTATGGTTTTATTCGAAAAAATCGAAGAAATAACCGAACCGAATCGATAAATTATAAACATATATTTTATTAATATACAAACTTAATATATTGTTTTTATAAATAATTTTAAAGATCTTATACATATTTTCATTAAAATTTCTTTATAATTTACTTATTGAAAGCAAAAATGTCCAAGATGAAACATTTATCTTATTGATTTCATGTATATGAGTGTATATGACAATTCTTTGTGGGATTGAAAATGTTATTGTCTCTTCCCGTATGAATACTGCGTCGAACATGAAACTTGTGGTTGGTAGTAAAACACCGATTCGCTCGTTGAGACCTAATTCGATCTTCATAGAGTTCTCGAGATATTTTCTTACGAAGTTTTGTTATAGCATCTATAACCGCTTCCGGTTTAGGTGGACAACCTGGCAAATATACATCTACAGGAATTAGCTTATCGACTCCCCGAACAGTACTATAAGAATCGGTACTGAACATCCCGCCTGTAATTGTACAGGCTCCATTTTTTTGGCATTAATCTAGACCATCTAATCTGAGATAAATCGTATTGATAATGCCATCTTAACCAGTTTTTCCATTGATTGATTCTATAACTCTGAAGTTTCTTATGTTTTAATTCCGAATGAAATATTCCTAGTGTTTTAAAATAGTCCTTTATTTTAGTCTTAAGGAAGCAAGACGTTGTGTTATATTGAAGAACAGATCTAAATTTAGACAAATTAATAACTTGGGTTTGTGATAATTTGTCCTCCACTTCGAGTCGAATAGTAAGTAAATCCGTACCCCAGTCTATTCTTGTTGCCGGGTTGGTTAAATGCTGTTAATGAAAATAGTAATTCATTATTCTTAACAATAGGTCCTGGAGACTTTTTGGTTCATCATGCTATTGCCCTTGGTTTACATACAACTACATTGATCTTAGTAAAAGGTGCTTTAGATGCACGTGGTTCCAAGTTAATGCCAGATAAAAAGGATTTCGGTTATAGTTTTCCGTGCGATGGCCCAGGACGAGGCGGTACTTGTGATATTTCGGCATGGGACGCGTTTTATTTGGCAGTTTTTTGGATGTTAAATACTATTGGATGGGTTACTTTTTATTGGCATTGGAAGCACGACCCCTCGCAGGCACGACCTATCAGAGCTCTGTAGAGATAATAGAAAGGGTTGGGCCACACCGGAGCCGGTCGGGGCGGGGATAAGCTTAAAGGTTCTAAATTGGCTCCTTAATATTAAGGATAATTACATTCTTGAAAGGATCAAGGGCTCTACCCTCTCGCATAAAGTCTTACGCTCTTATCGTCAACCTTCGTGGCTTTTTGCTCGTTTGGTCTCGCTATTTCATTCCTGGTTCTCTCTTTCAAGCTTCTTTCCATCCTGGGGATTTCTTCTCATTCCGTCCGTTCTGCTAGCTGGTGTCGCCCTACCGGAAAAAAAAGCCCTTCCTCGGATTCGAACCGATGACTTTCTTAGCCTATTTCTAAAGGGCGAACTGATCAACTTGCATGTGTTAAGCATACGACTGAAGTAGCATGATTAGACCTTCTTATCACTTTTTCGACTAGCTATAAACTTCAACCCCCCTTCTCTTACTTAGATGGAGAAATAAGTAAGCAAGACTTTCTACCCTGCCTTTCTTTTCTTAAAAAATGGCGAATTACCAATATTGTAAATTTTAAAGCTTTGTTGATAGTAAATTTAGTGATCGAAAGTTCAGTAATTTAAGTCATTCTAACTATTTTTCGTTTTGAATGGATTGTTGTCATTTTTTTCACATTTTGAATGAATTGTTGTCATTTTTTTCACATTTTGAATGAATTGTTTCTTTTATTTTTGTGTATGGTTAATAACCGTATAACCAAACCAAACCAAACCAAATCAAAACCGTTAACCACCAAACCGATAAGTGTATATTATATTTGGTTTGATTTGGTTTTGATAATTTTAAAACCAATTAAGTTGATTTGGTTTTTATTTTGACCAATAACCGATCCAAACCGACCCGTGAACACCCCTAAGTGTATATATATATATTATTATTATTATTATTATTATTATTATTATTATTATTATAATATATGATACTACATTACTACTTACTACATTTTCCACAATAGTCCCTTAATTACTGGTAGGCTGTTCCTAGAATTAAATTATACGAAGAATGAAATAGATCTTTGACCTCCCACAAGTAATTAATTAATCACAGCCTCTACAAATTGCACAATAACTAATATGTCATCTTCCTAATTTTGGGGGGAAATTTGTTCGATTAGAGGGGTTGTTCTGTAATATACTTCTAAAAACTTTTGGAATAAATATATTGAAGAGTCCCCATCTTATTTGTAACTTTCCTGATAATCAGACATAAAATGTTGAGTTAAAAGTAAATTATATTCTACTTTAGTTTCTCGAAATGTAGCTCTATCAATCAATATAATTGGGATATTGTTTTCCTTCCTGCAAGGACAATCTTCGTATATACGGTTGTCATAAGGCAATTTCATACTTTCTTCATCCTGAAATACGTGTCATCTTTTTTTTTCAAGAGTCAAACTATTTGAAATTTAATCAGTATTTCAAGCGGAATTTTTTCATCATATTGATATATATAACTTATAATATTTTTCATATAATTTTTGAATATTGAAATTCTAATAATCTATTATTACTACTCTCTAGTAGTAAAATAGTGACAATATTCCTCGAGTCATATTTATCAATGTCGACACTTATAGCGTGGCGAAATAGCTACTCCCTGAATTAGAGGAATGTGTGAGAATAATGTATACATTAATCCAACACATAAATACTTTAGTATTAAAATATTATACTTTATATTACTACATTGCACTGGATCATCCATGTGAGTTGTGATGACACTGCATCATCTAAATTTAATTTTTCCTACTTATAGTATTTAGTACGTATCATGTATATGCATGTTGTTTATTATAATACTCACTCCGTCCTATTTTATGTGGTACCCTTCCCTTCTTAGTCTGTTCCATAAAGAATATCATCTTACTATAATTAGTAACAATAGAACTTTAAAATTTTCATTTTATCTTTAGTGAAATGATTTACAACCACACAAATATCTAAAATTATATTAGACCACAAATTTTAAAAATTCACTCTTTTCTTAAACATCGTATAAAATCAAATGATGTCACATGAAATATATACCCCAAATATACCTAAATAAATTTATGACTTCGTGCAACAGTAAGGGAATATTGTACAACAATAAGTGATCGTGGCAATCAGAAAACTTAACATTTTAGTAGAAAATAAACTCTCTTGGTAAATGGTACAATAAATAATTTCTCCATTTTAAGAGAAGCAGGGTAAAATAATTTCTGGGCAGTGAATTTTAATTTGTTCTTTATTCCTGTTATTAGTACTATCGAATCTTCAGGTTTGTTGTCAAACAATAATAGAGAAAAAATAATGATACTCATGGTTAACACTTTTGAGGAAATTAAACGTCAGGCACATATTATGTATGATAAGACAAGCAAAAAAAAAGAAAGAATATAAGCAAACGTGTTTTGTAAATTATTCTCAATTATCATGAAAATAGAAATATTCTCATCATCATCATCACTGCAAAATAGCGTCGATGCCACATGCATGCTTGATTACTAACATGAATTCTCTCATATAATATAATTACATCAATAATAAAATACTCTTTTTGTTTACTCCTCCCCAGGATCTTCTACCTTGTTTCCTTAGTGACTCGAACTTACAATCTTAAAATTGCGAGTGAAGGGCGCTTACCATTCGAGCAACTACTTCTTGTCACATCAATAATAATTTACAAATCTGCGGTAATTGATTTGTTCACCTCGATCGTACAAATAATATTCCAAGCTAAGTACTTGTACCTACTCTATGTATTGCATTATTACACTAAAATTTGTTATGTATTCCAAAAACAAATGTTGATACTAGATACCCTCTTCTGTCAATCAGAAAAAGAACAATGAGTAGAAGGTGAAAAGTAAAAAAGAGAGGACATATGGAGAAAGTGCTTGGAAACAATTGACGTTTGCTGAATTGGTTGGATGAGTACTGGGTTTCCTACGTGGGAGGCTTTGGATCGATTTCCCTCTTCACATTTCGTGTGCGATTTGTAAGCTATTGCATAAGAGTCCGTAGTAAAGTTAGAATTTTCACTAGAAAATTTAAAAATATGAAAATGTAAACACATATAAAAAAAGTTTATAGATTTTTGTATGAAGAACATATACGTTTGCAATGACATCTTCTAACCATTTTCACTTTGTAGTCTTTTTCGCAGATCCAGACAAGAGGCTGGAATGGAGGCCATTGTGTTCACTAATTAATCGAACCCTCAACAATAAATTGAAAACAGATAGTCAATCAATTAAACTATTAAAATTTTTCGCTTTATTTTCACTAATACATTTGTGGAAATTCCAAAGTTTTGCATTCACATTTCACCACATAGTCGGTTGTCCATCGTAATGGTGTCTTGTCTTATATATAGTACGCTATTACTTTCATTCTAATCTAATTAGGGTGAAATTTTTTTGGTCGGCAAACGTTATTTGGATAAACACTTCTTCTCTATGTATAAAATAGAGAAATCATATAAAACAAGAAGAAAACCATGAGTAAGTAACATGACATGTCTCAACCTTAAAAAAGAGAAGCTATCGGCGCTATATTGACCTCATCTTCATTTATTCTTTTTATATCTATGTTTATAATTTGCAAACAAATTCTTGCTACTAGTAATAAAATAAAACCATAAGCTTACTTAATCTTTTTTTATATGTTTAATTTTTTATTTATTTTTTTACTATTCTTTAATTCTATGTGCATGTTTAATACTGCAAGATTAAATGACATTTTGCTAAATTTTGCGTATCTTTAATTCAAACAATGTAGTCTAAAGTTTCTGTTCTTTGAAGTTACTCATACCTCTTTGGATTGGTACGATTTTATTTTTTCTTATAAAAAGTCAGGTTTTAGCTCAGTCATTACGGAAGGTATCTATCAGATTATGACTAAACGACGATTTTGACAGTTGTTAGGCATATTTGCAGTGGAATGACAGAAGGATTTAATTCCTATATGCTTTCAATAGCCAGTAAATGATCAGGTTAAAAATGAAGTAATTAATACTGTGTATTCATGAAGAAATTAATATAAGAGCGTTTTCTTAGCTATAAGTTCCAGCGTGGCATTTAATTTGATTGAAACAAATAGTTTAATTAACTCGTTGATTTGATTTCTTGAGCGTTAACAATTTAATTTGATTATAAAACCAAATTATTTGTTGTAATAGAAAAAATGTGAACAAATGATCTGTGTGTTGACATCGCTTTTATTCTTGCTGAAATTATCAGTCTCAATTTATGAAGTACTTACCTCTCTTAAAAGTAGATTAATCAAATCCCATACCTAAATTTAGAAAAAGGGCTAACTTTTTCCCACAAGTTAAAACAAGTGGCAGTGTACACAACAATTCTTTAAACGGAAAAGGGTCATATTTGCCCTTCATCATACTTTTTTTTATATATTTATTCTTGCCATCCAATTTTAAGGTCATATTTACCCTCCATCCGTTAAATTTCCATATTTTTACATAATAATATTTATATTGTGCCTATGTGGATTTTATTTTCATCTAATTAAATCTAAACACTATTAAAATAATTTTAATCCACCCACATCGAATTAAACCCTACCCACTAATTAATGAACCCAAGACCAAGTCCTTAACTATCGTGGGTTTGGTTTTATATTTGTACTAGTGAATTGAGTCGCGCTTCGCGCGGTAATAAGTTTTTTAAACAATTTATTTTTATAATATGTGAATGATAAAATTGATTTTTTGACGTGCATGAGTAACAAATTTGAAACATAATTTTCCTTTATACATTTAATAATAAGTATTTAACTTTATTTCCTTTCATGGAAAATTTAATCTTTAGTATGTTCATATACTATATTTTAAATTTAAATCTAAAAACTTAGCTACTATATAAATACATGAACTTGTCTAACAGTCCCATTTATATGCTATCCTGGTTTTATCAGGGTATAAAAAATATATTCACATTTTTCTTCTTTTTTTCTCTTCCTTTCCATGACTTCTTTCCTAATGCCCACTCTTCTTCCATCTTTACTTTTTCATTCACCTTCCTTTTATAAATTGTAAAGAAATAAAAAAAAAATATTACAAATCAAATAAATCTATCTTTCTTTCTTTCTTTCTTTCTTTCTTTCTTTCTTTTTCTCTTCAAATTCATCATCTCTAGTCTCCAATTAATTTTATCTAACCGTCAATTCTTATTTTTCTCTTATGATAATATTAATTATTGTGCCTTGTAAATTATATATGAAAGATATTGAAATAACTCTCCCTTTAAGTATTCCTTCTTCCATTTCCTTTTTATCTTTAGTCGCATAACGTTGATGTTATTACCAATTAGTTTCGAGTGACATCAATTGCTATTATTTTCGAAAATGCGTTGAACAATGTATTTTTTCATCAGATTCTCATATACATATGCGAAAGCGTTAGAAATTCATACAAACTCTGTTAAATATGAATCATATATAGCGATATTGAGATTTTACATTGTCTATTGATAATTAAGATATAAAAGTAAATATCTCTTATATTAATTAAATTGAGCAAAATGATGCACACAAATTTAAATCTTGCAATTGCGATTTGTGTGTTGAGATGTGGACTTATATAAGTCTTGAAATGTTGCTTGATATTTGTTAAGGTAATTATAATTATCAATTAAAAATAATTAAAACAGAAAATTAAGAGAGACTTGAGGAGATATTACATGCAGAAAAAGTAATAAGGACAAATAATAGGTAACAATAATGAGCAATAAATGATCCATACGTTTTCCTGCAAATCTAAGGAAAAAATATTTTTTTTACGCTAAAAATAAGTTTTACATCACCCGTTTTTTTTTATCCAACTTATGTTACATAGATTTTCTATATCATATGGATATGAATGTTTGTTTTCCTTTACACTTTTGCATTGCCTTTTATTGAATTGCAATAATAAAGTAAAAATAATAAAAAAATCCGAATAAAAAAAGAAAAAAGATGAATAATTTATTGGTGATAGAGAGATATCACATCACTTTGTCTATACCAAACTTTGATATTGTATAGATTGAGAGAGAGTGAGAGAGATGGGTATTCATATATATTAACAACTTCAAAAATACACTTCAATCACAAAAAATATGATAAAGTCTTGCAAAAACTTAAATAACAATGACACTGATTAAAAAAAATATCTAACTTGCCTCTTCACATAAAAAAAACTTCATATTGATTAGCCTGTTATAAGATGATGATAACATATATATAGATTAAAAATTAAGGATTATGAATCATGAATAAAATAAAATAAAAGAAAAGAGAAAAATACTTGCCTTAGACCTCAAATGACAGATATAAGAAGGAGTATATATATGCGAAAATAGAGTATGAATAAGTAAACGAATGTTGCCAATTAATTACTGGTGATTAAAAGCATCAAGAAGTAACCGATGCTGCGTGGGCTAAAGCAATAAATAATTTCCTAATTTAATTGCTCATTATGCTAAATGCTAATAATGAGGAAGGAAGTTACTTTTTTTAAAAAGATTATTGAATAGAAAAATGATGAAAAAATTCAAAATTATGGAAAAATAGATAAATAGCAATACTGATCAATAAGGCATGCCACATCAGCTTTGCCTATTTCCAGCTTTATATAAATATATAGATGGGAGAGATGGGTTAATGGAATTGTACAGAGGAATGAAATTATCAGATCTCCATCACTATCGGAAAATCGAAACACCACCCAGAATCATCGAAGCATATCCATCAATTAAATATATTCCTGAACAAGTAACAACATTAAATATTCTAGATATATAGAAGTTTTCTGGTAGTTGCTTTGAATTTATTCTCATACCCTTCCCGTTTCACCATCGGTAGCCATCAGAAAAAAACTTAAATCATCCATCTCCATTGTTGAACCTCACTTCACATTCTTTACCATCGACATAACAGAGCACACGTAGAATGTTTATTAAATTCTGGTTATTTTTTAATAAAATGCTAATGAATCAATTTTGTGAGTCAAGATTAAAGGTGAAAGTTGGCTTTAGTTTACTTAACAAAAATATTGAATTGAATGCTAAAATATATATTAGTTCTAAAGTTGAGTATTGTCTAATGTGAAAGAGGAGATATATAATTTTCTATATTTGTTCCAATAGAAATGCCAATAGAGAAAATTTATGCAGAAGAATCAAGTTGGGTTTTATTTTGATTAGTGGATTGGGCTTAATGTATGGAGCAAGTTAAAATGATTTTAATAATGTTTAGATTTAATTAGATAAAATAAAATCCACATAGGCACAACATAAATAATATTAAGTGAAAATATGGAGATTTAACGGATGAAGGGTAAATATGACCTTAAAAATGGATGATAATGGTAAATATATCAAAAAAGTATGATGAAGGGAAAATATAATTTTTTTCTAAGAATACAGGGATAAATATGACCGTTCTTTAAATTTATCTCCAAATTCATTTGAAAACATAAGAATATATCTCCATTAAATACTTTCATTTGATTATTTTTATAAGTATTCTTGAATATCTACTACAATAGATAATTTAATCAGGTAACATATGTCACCTCTTTTTAATTATGAACATCTATCTCAAAGCTATGAATAAGTAATTTAGCCAATGCATGTTATGTTGGTCCTAGGAAAAAAAAAGTTTTGGTTGCATCATCACGTGAACATACACTTTGCAGAAATATAATTGGAAAAAAGAATAAAACTATAGACTTATCACGAAAAAAGTTATTTTATTATTTATTGTAATGAACGTAGAAGAGAGAAGCAAAAAGAGGCAAGGAAGTTGGCAGGCTCATATGCTGCTAGCGAGAGGTTCAAATCTATCCTTTTCGATTCGGACAGACTCTGCTGGGTCAAACTAATCAGACATTGGGATTAAAATATGTATACTGTCTCACTACGGATTTCTATAAAAATGATCTTAAAATAATATTTTCATCGTTTTTATTTATATAAATATTCCTTAATATTTGTTACTTCACAAAATTAATACATAAATGACATTTTTTTAAAAAAAATTATTAGTTTTGAAAATTTGCATTTGATCAACATAGAAAATAAAATAACTAATTTATATTTATTAATTAAATTAATTAATTCATATTCATTTGACTTTAAGAGAATATTAAATAAGGAATAGTTTTCTTAACTTGTTAAAGGAGATAAAACCTAAAACAGTGACAAGAAAGAACGGAGTAAACCTCTACCATAGGGAACACATTTCAGAAAACGAGATACAACATAATAGGGATACCAAAGGAAAAGAAAAAGCCTTTCCAATACATTACACAAGAAAATAGGATAAAATTCGGAGTTTATCATAGATAACTTATTTATTGTATAAAGTAGATGTCAGATAAGAATACTTTTTTTTTTAGCCTTATAATAATTGACTATGTTATTATTTGTTGTGGAAAAGAAAAATTAAAATTTCATTACGATCATCCTATATTCAGATTAGATTAACTTACCTAAATTCCTAAAAGTACGACTTTGTATAAATTTGTTCTATGATATTTTTCTCTTTTTAGTCTAAAAAGAAAATATTTTTCTATATCTAAAAACTCTTACCAAATTTTTTATTTTATTTTTAATCACATAATCTATAAGAAGCAAGTATTATGGTATATTTTATATTTTAAGACCAAAAATTATAATGATACTTTTAATATAGGCTAGAAGTCATTATTCTTATATTTTATATACAGCATCAAATACAACATATAAAATGAAATAGAGAAAGTAATATATTTAGGTAAAAGCTTAACACCTACATCTGTCTCTTAAATACACGCATATTTATAACTAATATATAAAAATTAATTTTACTGATTTATAATAAACAATTGATAGTCGATACATATATTTTAAAGAAAAATTATCTAAATATACAACTAATTATTTTACTTTATCCTCTAAAATTTCTTATCATTTGAAAAACTACAAAAATATCTACTTTACGCGATATATCAGTCGAATACATCACTTTACGCGATATATCGATTAGATACAACACTTTACGCAATGTATTGATCGGATACATAACTTTACGTGATGTATTAAAACGTTGGGTGATGTATACGAAACTAAAATGTGATGCAATCGAATGTTGATCATGTATTCAAAATTGAAATGCGATATATATGTTTTGGGATGTTTCCAAAATCCACCAAATATAAGAAATTTTTGAATTTAAAAAAGAGTAAAAATATAACATAATTCACTCTTAGCGCTATAAAATTACATAAAATCTATATATTTTAATTGAAGAGGAAAGAGTATAGTTTGATTTGTCTATATATACATTTCCTTTTAGCTAGACGCAACATCACGTTAGCTGTCACCTGAGGACATCTCCCTGTCAACCATTTTTGTTGTAATAATAGAGAGAGAGAGAGAGAGAGAGAAAAATGGAGCTCACTCAACAAGTTTTTTTAGAAGAACTAGTTTCTCCAAGGATAGAAAGTTGGAACAACACTTTTGCAGATGCATGGAACATTGAATCACCAACTTTTTATCAACAAAATCCTGAATTTGTACCCTCAAATTCTTCCCTTTTAGACCTCATCATGTCCCCTTCACAATCCAATTATTTTCCATGTCCTGATTTTCAAGAATCATCATACCCTTTTCTTCATTCTTTCACTAGTACAACTAATACTACACCACCTCAAGTAATTGATTCTTCTACTTATAATAATACTAATATTCAAGAAAGATCCATTATAGAGGAAGGGCAAATTGGTCATTTTTCTACTGATTTTCATGGGCATTATGAAGACACAGTTAGTTGTTACAATATTAACAAAGTGGTCAAAATGGAAGAAGCAACTTCAAGAATTGTGGGAGAAAAAAAGAGTAAAAATTATAAAGTGCAGAAATTAGAAGGACAGCCTTCTAAGAATCTTATGGCAGAAAGGAGAAGAAGGAAAAGACTCAATGACAGACTCTCTATGCTTAGATCTATTGTACCCAAAATAAGCAAGGTGATTTAATTAATTAATTTCCCTTTATTAAATTATTATAAGGTAATTAGTTGTTTGAATAAAGTTAATTGATTAATTTAATTGACAGATGGATAGAACAGCTATACTTGGAGATACAATTGATTATGTGAAGGAGCTCTTAGATAAAATCAACAGATTGCATGAAGAAAATGAAATGGAAGATGAAATTAAGGACATAAAATTTCTGGGAAATTTCAAGGGGTTAAAGCCTAATGAAGCACTTGTAAGAAATCCTCCAAAGGTACATTTTTTCTTCTATTAAATTATGTACGTCAAAATTCAAATAATATAATGATTGTTTGGTTAATTTCTTTCGGAAAATAATTTGTACATTAGGATAGTAGATGTGAATTAAGACTGTTTCTAATGAGCTTTGTCGTATATATTTGTCCGTTTGTGGTGGGGTAATACCACCTAACTAATTAAACTAAAAATAGCCGATAGCCGTTAAATGTATAATATGCATATGATTACGTATAATGAGTGTATATTTATTTATGTATATATACCGGCTAGAAAAAGTAAACAATAAACTAAAATGTTGTTTTTGTAGTTTGATGTAGAAAGGAGAAATGAGGATGAGACGAGCATAGAGATATGCTGCGGAACGAAGCCAGGTTTACTGTTATCAACAGTACACACAATGGAAGCATTAGGGCTTGAGGTGCAACAATGTGTTGTCAGCTGTTTCAATGACTTCTCAATGAGAGCTTCTTGTTCTGAGGTAATCTACAATTACATTTTTTTCTATACATGCTTTTTTTTGTTCATTTTATACACTTAAAGTGAATGTTCGAGTTGAGATATTTATATACATAGTGACAAATATGAAAAGTATAGTATTTTCAAAAATAAGTTTGTATCAAATTTTGTCAAATATTGGTTTTTCGCTAACAAATTTACAATTATCACGAATTGATCCTTTTACAATATACTTTATTTTTCGATCTCAAGTAAAATACATATTCAGATACAAATTAAATGACCGGTTTATTTAATTATTTATTTTGATAGGAAGTGGAGCATCGAAAAATTTTGAGTTCTGAAGACGTGAAGCAAGCTCTGTTCAAAACTGCAGGTTATGGAGGAAGATGTCTATGATTGTTGAGAATGATATATTTTGGACACTAAGTTCAAAGAATGTGTTAAGAGATTTTGTCTCTTGTTCCATGAGTATATCAATTAAATAAATGTTAATGATCTTTCTCCAATTGAATTCCCTTTAATATTTAATTACGTCTACTCCATCGTGTCCTTTAAAAAAAATTAGGGTCAAGGTATACGTATCAACAAATCATAAATCATCAATTGCCAAATCATAAAAGATATGGATAAAACTAAACTGTCAAGTGGATCGAGTCAATACCCAAACTACTCACTAAATGCAAACCGACCCCATAGATAATATAATGTTTAATTTAATTCTAATTTTAGCTATATATTTTTAGGAAAAATTGTGCATTATAACAAATTATTAATTCAAAATAAGTATTAGAGCTACAGTTTCATTTAATTTCAATTCGTAGCAAATACATTGTCATTAACGCCTCTAGCTCCTTTAAATCTTGCTCGCCTCTCTCACTTTTATACAAACACAAATGTATAAATTGTGTCTGTTTTTGTATAAAGCGAGAGAAACTATATATACAAATACAAATACATATCTCTCCATCCTATACACTTATAATTATAATAATACAGAATCTTTCGCTGCCTAGTTCCTTTTTGTCTTTCTCTCTCGCTTTATACAAACACAAATTATACAAATAAAATGTACAATTTGAATTTGTATAAAGCGAGAGAGATTTGATATACAAATACAAATATTTTAACTCGATTCATTTGTATACAAATTCAAATTTTATGCAGATATGCAAACACAATCATTGATACATATACATAGTAGTTACATATATATAATTATCTAACCGATGTACATATACAATTCACCTCTCTCCACTCTCTGCCTTCTCTCGCTAACCTCACTCCTCTCTCTCATAATCTCACTCGCCACTCTAGCCTAACACAAAGAACATATACATAAATACAAACACAACTTTTATGGAGTACAAATAACAAAACAGTAGTTATAAAACGCTAATATAATTTTTATGTTTGCAATTTCTAAAATTTACTCATATTTTTATTAGTACTATAATTAGTTAATTCGTTACTTAATATGGATTAATAAGGTAAAGGCTTGCCTCCTTAATTACCCGGTCCAATTGGGTCCTGGGTGCAGTTACGAGCACAGATCCACATATTCTGCTACGCATCGAACTTCCATAGGCCCATTATAATTATTAACAAGCTTGGTCCTGCTTGTAGCCCACGGTTCAATTGTAGGCCCAATAAGACTGAATCAGCCTATTTGACATATCTAGATAGGACTCGCAGAAGTTTGCGAATCAAGAGGGAATGGACGAGAGGGAGTTGCTCGAATGGTAAACACCCCTCACTTCCAATCCAAAGGTTGCGAGTTCGAGTTACCAAGGGAGCAAAAAGGGTTGGGAGCTTCTAGGGAGGGTAAAAAAATAAATAAAATCAAGAGGGAATGCGTACAATTCCATTTCTGGGCCCAACAAACAGGTTTACCATCATTCAAATTTCAAATCATAAAACTACATAAGGTCATTCGAATAAATCCCCTATTTTTCTTGGATGTTCTTTAATTTCCGTCCCTCAAATTTGTTGACTTTAATATTTGTAACCTTCAGAACTTAAAAGTACTAAAAAGGTGGCTGGAAATATCCTTGACGTCCAAAAAAAAAAATATATATCTCAAGGCAAAAGTTTATAGTTTCATATCATAATAACACAAGTTTTGTCTTACAAGAGAAAACAAAACAAGTTAAGCTGCTTAATTCATATAAAATTTGTCATTGGAGGCATATGTTTAGTTCATAATTCTCGAGTATTACTTAGTTCCTACAAAACTTGTGTTAATCGAGGCATAAATCTAATTTCAAAAAGTTATGCTTTAAGAAGTTCATAACCCACTAGTTATGCCTTACAAGGCATGATAACTTAGCTCATACAATTTAGAGGCGAATACAATGTATCTGAAGGCAAATAAAGTGTTTCTAGAAGCGACTTGGACAAAACACATAATTATTGAAACTATTGATACATTAAGTAATTAGCTCCTATACTAGTTTGTTTTATGAAAGTTCCTCATGAATTGATGAATGTATGATTGTCCAAACTTGCTCAATAGGCAATAGCTATTTGGGCCTGAAACGGGTCGAGTCCATATGATTTTTAAATAATTTGACAAACCCCAACTGTTCAACTTATATCAAGTTTTAATTACTCTTTGTTCGCTTTTACTTGGCACGTCCATTAATTTTTTTTATTTTTGTTAATATAGGTATTTTACCAAATTATCCCATATTAAATGATTTCTTGAAAAAAACGTATTTAATGCTGAGGGTATAGCATGATTTATTTTTTGTCTTTCTTCTTGATATGTCATAAGTGGCAAGTAAAAATGAAATTTTATTTTAGGAATAAGTGACAAGTAAAAGTGAACGGAAGGAGTAATTAATTTATTTATAATTTTTTAATTATTAAATAAAATTAATATTGTATAACTTTTTTTTTCTTTTTCATTACACTTACATATAATAGATAAAACTTTATTTTAATTTTTGTACGAAACTTCTCATGGACTAATTTAGACTTCATAAAAGTAAAAAAAAAAAGTTGGGCTAAAACATACTCACTCAAATCAACTTAATTCTTCGTTAACGTTGCTTCAAAACTTCTCTCCTGAAATTACTAGAGTTAAAAGGCCTCAAATAAACGTGTTAAAATGAGTTAGTCAAGCATACGACGAGGATCAAAGGAGATCTTGTTAGTTGTTATTGTACTAACTCATAATGAAGGAAGTATTATAATACTATTAAGAATTGAAAGAAAAATGGGTAATGCGTGAGAATTCGATAAATCCACTAATGCCACACTTTATTTCTATGGGCGTCTACTAAAAATTAAAGGAGCCAGTGGTATAGCTATAACCAAAAAAATTAAAACAATGAATGAATGCTGTCATGTTTATCTGCCTAATTTCATGATTGGCTTTAAGCCCACTAATAAGAATCTTGCTCCACTATTACTAGCAACTTTCATTTAATGTATAGAATTACAAGACAGAGAAAAAGAATTCCATTGTTTAGCTATCGTCATCGTACGAATTAACGAAAATCTACTTTATCATTTGGCTACAATCTATTCATGTGTTAGATCTAGGCATAGTACCTGATTATAATATGAGGCTCAGGTGTCATGCTTTCTGCAATAATAGCGTTAGGCGTTAGATATAAATATGATGATGTATATGCTTAAAAATTCACCAACTAAGAAGAATTTAGAATTCATAAATCCCAGGTTTATTTTTGTTTGGGCTCTTGGTCCACGCATGACAATTGAGCCTAGCTAGGCATGAAGGAGAGTGTTAGAGTGGGTAAAAGTTCTATATTGGTTGAAAATGAATTGCTGATCAATCTCCTTAGATAAACTTGAACAATTCATTAGCTTTTGAGGTTGAATTAAACCATGTACAATATCTTTACAAAATTTATTGGGAGCCCGTAGGTGGAGCTTTGATGGACAGTGAGACAAGTTCTAAATTTTTTTACAACCACATAAATGTTATTATGACGTATTTAATATATTAATTTTTAAAAGTATCAAATTTCTTATAAATGGATACATCAACTACATTATTTTATTGATATGGTCACTAACGTTGGCACTTGTAGTTGCCCCCTAAAATGTCATTTTCCAGAACGGATTCTCGCAGACAACGGGTCCTAGATCTACACGCTCTACTTAACATCCGTACATTTTCAAATCCTACAGGGTCGAAGAGTTATATAGGTATTAAATTCGGCATAAATATTATTTTCTCTAAATTTCCTTTTGCATTGTTTTATTGCTTTAAATTTTATGCGCTAATTAATTGTACAAAAAATATTGATACAATAATACTACTTAGAAGATATATGGCCGCAAGTTACTTTATGTACTAGCATTGATTAGTTATGGGACTAATCCTCTGATATCAAGTTATTAAAAGAACTTTGGTATGTTTATCCTATTAAAAATTGAATTAAGTTTGTACGTGAAGAAACATGATGAGAATATAATAATGTATAAAAATGATAACGGAGGGGATAGTCACACACTCCAACTTGGTGTTCCATTTTTCAAC
Organism: Solanum stenotomum; assembly: GCF_019186545.1. NCBI lineage: Eukaryota > Viridiplantae > Streptophyta > Magnoliopsida > Solanales > Solanaceae > Solanum > Solanum stenotomum. The sequence goes on from NC_064293.1 coordinate 44,042,792, forward strand.
CAATCCCCAACTAACTACAACTTTCAATGGAGAAAGGAAACTGCAGTTATTGCATATTTGAGCAAAGTAAAAAAACACTAAGCAAGTGGACTATATTGACAATTTGTTTCATTCTTCATACTTGGAAAATGGATAAAATAAAAAGAGAAAAGAAGTGTTAATTAGTGACTCTTTTTTTTTTTTTTTATGCTTCAAAGTTTGAGAAGTGATTATTTGTGAATTTACCCAATAGTCAAGAAGGTGTGTGAATGAATTTATACTTGAGATTATTAAGAAAAATACTAATATTATATCTAATTTAATCTCAAAAACTAGTTCATAAAAAAATTCGTTCTTTTTAGTGAACAATAAGTTCAAATAAGAGAATGAGCGGCAAGGGTCAGCAAGTTCGGTCATGATGGTGAAAGGTTGAAAAAAACGAAATAGTGAAAAAAATAGACAAGAAAAACAAAGTGCAAAATCATTAGGAATGACGGAAGCACATGGTTAACATGTTAAGTGGTGGGGAAAGGTGGAACTTTTAATATCAACAAAAGGGCCACTTTCATTCTACAGCAAAATTAGGTCAGGGTTAAAAAAATAAAGTGGTTAATACACATTCCATCTGTCTCTTTTATCTCCCTTAACTTTCTACTTTTCCTCTTCTTTTATGTGGTTTATACTATATTTGCGTTAATCATCATACAATCCATAAATCGATACTATACTTGAAAGTTAGTCATAGAGTTTGACATCCCATTAGTGGACTGTTGATTGTTACTATTACTCAATCAATTGATTAGTAATTGAACCATACATGAAGATTATAAATAAATGTAATTTTACCTTACGATTTAAGATAAGATAGTGACACACTTCCATGTGATATTAAAGAATTAGACAAAGGTTTGGAATTCAAATTCCAACGTCACTTATTATCAAAAATAAATAAATTATATGCTTGACTAATTAAAATAGAATCAGCTAGCATGCAAATGAACATGTATGTTGAAGATACTCACTACTAGAAAATATGGAATCAGCTATAAAATTTGTCAGTAGTCTTTACTCTCTAGTTAATTTGTGTAAAAAGTTGATCTTAGCTAATTGAGTTTTCTTATAATTTATCGCTATTATATTGAAATTGGTATGAAATTTTTGTTGTTTAGCTATGAAATATTGTTCATCCCTAATTCCTAATATTCTAGTAGTAATATTTAAATAAATAAAAATATTTACCTGATTTTTTTGTTGTTGATAATTTTGAATGATTCGCAATTCACTTTATAATCAACCATCATTTGTGTTTTGTATGTGCAACGTGACTACTAATCAAATATTACTTGCTTTGAACACTTGTCCAAAGGTAAAAGATTTGGTTTTGTAAAAATTGTTTTTTTATTACTACGACCACCGAGTAGACCTCGCATAAATTGAATGATAAAAGACAGAACGAATCTGATAGAAGAGGAAATCTTTGAGTGGTAAAAGTAGAATCATGACAAATTTATATTAATAATGTAAAATTTTTGGCATTATTAAAGTTTTTTTTTTTTTAAAAAATAAAATAAAATCCCAAGTATCAAACTAGTAATGTAAGTTGATTATATTAAAGCAATCGTTAATTAAACTATAGTAATATTGTAAAGAAATACTTACAACATAACAGCAAGTATCGAAAATATTCGAAATAGTAATGCAAGTTGATTATTTTAAAGCAATCGACTAAGCTATGCCGATATAATAGTGTAAAATAAATTTTTTTACAACATCGTTCAGGCAAGTAATGTTATTCATATTAAATTAAGGGAATTAAGCTATATATATTTATATGTAGTTTTAGAAAAGAGCATTATGAGTATAAGTTCATTGTTATCAGTATTCATAGTAGCATCATATTATTGTTACTCTGCTATTAAGAGTTATCTATTGTTATATATCATACTCCCTTAATTTAATGATGCGAAGAATTTATACATGCATTATCAAAACCAAAAACTTAATTTTATTAGTACCAAAAGCCCTGATCTAATATTGTATTACAGGCAAGAATTCAATTATCTCAGTTGCATATGGAGTTAACAGAGGCGGAGCTAGGTTGGATTTGTGGGTTTTGACGAACTCAGTAACTTTTTCGTAGACCCTGTATTTGTACTAGAAAATTAAATAAATATATATGTATATTAACTTGTGAACCCCTAACAAAATTGATTGACAGTTAAGTAGTAAGGAACCGTAGAAATGTTTTTCATGCTAAAGTTATAACTCTGAACCCCACTCTATTTTTTTAAAAGAAAATTTAAAACCCCAAATTATTAATCATAGTTCCACCTCTGATGGAGTATCTTCTCTCTTCTTCTTCTTTTTTGGTCCTTTTCGTTTTAAAATGTGGACTTTATTTTTATATCTAACATCTCTTCTTCTTAAGATTGATTTCATCTACGTCCGAGATTTAGTTTGTATCACAGTTACATCATCCTACTATTTTTTCATCATGATTCATGACCAAAAGCTCATTGACATCTATTACGAAGAGTCTACAAAACTAGAAGTAAAGATAATAAATCGACTCATAAACGGGCAAAGACATTAATTCGGAACCATATCATCACTTTGCCACTTTTGTATTTATCTCGTCAATATTAGTTCTGATATTGGTTATTGGCTATAACTACGGCTGAAAATAAAATATCGAATGAATTGAAATTTTTGGTAATTTGGTATTTATTATCTGGGTATTCGATATAGTATTCGAGAGTAAAATTTCAGAATTATGGTATTTGAGTTTGAGTTTGGTATGAGACACTAGTACTATTTGGTATTTGTATTTCCCGAATACCGAATTATTTATTTAATGAAAATCATGTATCAACATGTCCATTACTCATTCGTACAAATCAAAAGAAGAAAGTTAAAAATGAACATAAACGACCCAAATACATGTTTTTTAGTTGTATCATTTTTTTTAATGTCTTCTTACTTATTGATCTTCTATTATATCGTGACATACAAAAATAGAAATGATTGAAAAAATAATATTAACTTTGTAAAATAATCAACTACAACTTCAATACGATATTATTGAATATCATACGAAATTTAATTTATTGATTACCGAATCGAAATTTAATAATCCCACACCAAATACGGAACGGCCACCCCTAGCTTCAACTTGAATCAAAAACAAACTTAACATGCTGTGATATTTACACATTGGGATCAAATCCATACCACTCTGTCAAAAAGTCTTGTGCGTTTAAAAATATCCTTGCACCTTAACTTTTTTCTTTTCTTAGATACAAAAATATAAAATTTTGTTTGCGCACACTTCACTATTTACTACGATCACCATAAAAGATTTTTTATATACCACATCCAAGCCTCCAAAGAGTAAAAATGTAGTAGAAAATTGCTCATATAAATTTAATTTATATTTACAAGTAAAAAGTACTACGAATTTGAGTGAAAGTTACATCCTCTGCCTCTGCCACTGCCCGTACTGGTGTATGAGGAGGTGGCTTCATTGGAGATGACGGCTGCTGCTGAACCTCAGCAAGTACCTTGTCTGGTCTGGGAGGCTGACATGGACATGGCAATGCTATGAACTTGGGTACTTGATCTCCAGGCATTAACACTGCTGGCATGTCTGAGATTTGGTTTTGCTTACAATTCTGTAAAACAGAGCAACCATAAAATTCAGCAATAGCCCATCATCACATGACAATTGATTAGACTTTTTTTTAGAATAAAATTCCAAGATAACTAAAAATTGAATAGATTCATATAGCCGATGATCCAACTAATTTGGTAAGAGTGTTTGTAATTGAAATCTTACCATGTATGCTCGTTTAGATTTCAAATCTGAAGGGTCTCCGCCGGCCTCGAGATCTGTGCCGTTGGCAATAGATCGACGGAGAGACCGAAGCTTGTCCCAATGGTAGCAACAAGAAAAGATGCCACTCAAGCTGAAAATTATTAGCAATAGAAGCGCAGTTCCGAGAGGGAAGCCAAGTGAAGGCCGCGACGCGTCTGAATGGGACGGTGCATAATTTTGATTCTCCATTGTTCTTTCTGTGCTGATAATAATTCGAATTTTCTCCTTCCAACATACAGTGCAAGAAACAACTTCTGTTTAGAGAGGAAAAAATGCTAAAAATATATGATAGAAAGTAGTAGTAAATTTGAGAAGGAAATGGAAATACAGAGGACGGACTACAAGGAGAGTTGTGAGGCAGAGCAAGCAGATGGGGCATGAATTTATAAACTGAGAAATGTGTACACAATAAAGGACGTACACTGTACGGAGGAAGTGCTGGGACCCTTTTGAAGTAATCTTTTCCTCATTGGTAAAAGATTGCTTATTTATTTATTTATGAATGAATGAATAGTTTTTAATTAAGCGTGTTCTATTTTATCAGTATTTTTTACATTGATACTACAAAAGTCCAATATTTGCAAGTAATGATGGCCAAAACTTCAATCATGAAAATAATGACTATAATTTTGCAATTAAAGTCATGGTCAAACACCAATCTATCTGTTTATTTCGTTTTTGTAGTGGAGCATTTGTGTTACACATGCCTTTCACAATAAGGTATTAAACCTCTGCTTCAGGCACGTTTGAGGTTGAAAAAATTACATTCACTTAAGTTCACTACAAGTCTATATGTCAAACATTGTCTACTTTGAAATTTCATAAGATTCGATTAAGAAGTGACAACAAGATGTTAAAATTTCACCTAGAAAAGTGAAAACTTTAGAAAGTTGGTTAAACAAACTTACAAGTTAGCAGTGTGGAAACAAGAAAATGGGAAACGCCACTGAGCTGGCAACAGACAATGGAATTCTGTAATGTCCTTTTCGATCCATTGCCGGTTCCGCATTAGGAGACTCCGAAATATTTTATTGGCCTCAACTTAAGTTAAACATGGAAGAATTCAAGATTTTCACCAAAATTTAATGATTAAGGTTTGATCTTGAAACGTCACACGGTGAATTTCAAATTTCTAAACCACTAAAATTTATATATATATACATTAAAAAAAAATATATCTTACATATATCATATAATTTTTTATTGACACGGTTCAAGAGAACATCTTCCGGTCCTGTTAGATTTGCCCTGCTCTTAAGTAACTCGGCCCGCTTAAGCGGGATAATTAGTTTTAAAGGAGATATGTAGACGGTTCACACTAAAAAAATATATGTATGAATACTAGAAAATCTAGCACATCTTTTTCTTATCTTTTTACTTCTGTTAGTTTCTCTATTTGTTGCTATTGTTTAGAATTTTGGTAAATTAATACTTTGCTTTATAGTTTTCCAGTAATATCCCAAAAGATCTTTTCACATGAGCGGCTTCCTGGAAACATCCATAACATACATGAAATATTCTGTCTTTGCCGTCTTATCACCATGAAAAAGTACACGTTCTTACTTGTATCACTTGAAAAGTCAATTCAATTGATCTTCAAAGTAAATTGAATTAGATGAACTAATTAACATATTAATATGATAGAAAAAAATATATGAGATATATATAAACTCACTGCTGATTAAGAAAAAGGAGGAAGTGGAGGATTCAACTAGATTTGGCATTAAGAAATCTAATAGTACAATTTTGTTAGCACGAAAGTAACAAATGGAGATGAGTAATAAAATGGTTTTTTTCCTATGTACTCACCGGTAGAAGAGATGTGTTGACTGTTGACCCTTTGAGTTGTTAAAGTGCACAAGTATACATGGCATTCCATCGTATATATATCCAAATTATTCTATTCTTATCTTAAAACGTTAAATGAGATAAGGATACCGCTTTTGGTAACTTACCTTCTTTTATTAATTTTTTACCTTATTATATAGGTAGGTGTTTGGTCATAGAATTTGAGTTTTTGAGTTTTTGAACTTAAAATTTTAATTTGAAATTAGTGTATGTTTATGAAATTTCTGCTTTAATTTTAAATAATTGAAGAGATGGTATGTATTATGTGAGAGGACAATATCAAAGAATAGCTGATTATTGTTATTATTAATTTATTAGATCAATAAAATTTTAAGATTATATGTAATTCAAAATTTGTCCAAACTGACCTATAAGATGACTTTCTTACCTAACATATATACTTAGGAGGCTAGGACAAAAGCAAAACTAATAAGAAACTTAACTAAGGTAGGTACTATAGTCACCACATTTATTGAAAAAAACCTAAAAAACCAATGAGTAGTGGACCATTCCAATTCTGTTATTAATCAATTATGTGTTGTCTCCTAAGTCCTAAGTATAATTAAGCTCACTTATCAAAGTCACCGTATAAGTAATTACTAATTAGCATGGGGTGTTAATTTAAACTAGTGTGGCCTAGCTAACTGTGCAAAGCTTGACAAAACGTATTTCACGAGAGGAAACAGTGAAGTTCCACAATTATATTCAGAGATAAAAAAAAAACGTTGAATATGGCAGATTAAGGAATTCAAGTTTGAAACATCTATGACAAAAGTTGTACGTATTTTCTACTCTTTGGCCCACAAGTTCTTATTTTTCTTTCAATATATATTCTTCCATGTCAAAGACAAAAAAAAACTCATATAGACTAAAGTAAGATGCGCAATCAGTCATGGATACAAATCGGCATCCTTTTAATAAGAAAAATTGTATTGAATCTATTCGTTACATACAGAATTGAACCAAAAGTCCGTTCGAAGAGTGTTGTGGCTGGATTATACTTTCATATATTATCTAGTCTAGTCTAGTAATAGAAAAGTCTGATTTCATAAGACACTTGCGGACATAACTGATCATCTACCCAATTGTCCTAGCTATAGCTAGGCTTTGGCTCATGCTAGTGGACAGTGGTACCATTGAAAATGAACATTTTGGTCTGCTTAATTCTCCCATACAACGACGCACACCGCCGTAACTCATGAAATAAAAAATCAACTGAATCAAGACAAAGATGTCTTGTGCCTACTTGAGTAAAAGGGTAGAAATTAGTCTCATCAGTCATATTCATTGTCTTATTCATATCAAGTTTTCAACCTATTAAGGTTGCTTCCATATGATGATATATATGATCAATTACAGATCAGCTACATAAAGATTTTGATGCTTTTGAGTTTTGGCATATGCTTCCATAAGGACCACTGCCATAAATTCCTCAAATGGCGACGAAAAACACAAACAAGGTTTAAATCAAGACTTTTGATTAAGAAAAAAATAATTCAATGGTGAGACTTCTGATTAAAAAAAAACAACTTCAACTTACTATACTAGATCCCTTAATTATTATGTACCTGACTCATTTGCTCGTATATTGGTCATAGTATTAAGATTTCAAGTCCCAAATTAGAAAATTATAAAAGTTTAAATCCAATTCAATCTGTAATTAAAAAATCTAAATCAAAGATATAAAAACGTTAAACTTTAATTTGGATTTCGATTTTACCCCAATTATACCCACCCTAATAAAAGTGTATCTAGCGAGTAGCGACTACATAAAAGGGAATTTTATATCTTACAGCTGTATAACTTTACAACTGTACATGACAATCCACGCCCCAAGTAGTTTGTATTTCTATTTTCCACCCTTAATTAACTGCAATTTTGAAACATCATAACACGACAAAACCGTAAAGCCAAATTACGAAAAAAGAAATAGATAAGAGACGTGAGTATATCGTCTCTGCCTACTGCCCAGCTCTAAAGATAAAAGTAGCAATAAATTATTAATTATATCTATTTATTAAAATTCACTTTTTTATTTTTTAAACCTCATGTTTAGTCAAACAAACAATAGGAAGGCGAAGGATATAATTATTTTGGACCAACTGTTTTTAAAACAATTAAAATGAAGGGAGTATGCATATTATCCTTCTCTTTTTCTGTCGAAGATCAAATTTTTTCTTTATCGGTGTTAATGAGATAATGATGTCCTCATAAGATTTAAGCAATCCTCATTTCATTTAGTTAGTTTTTTGAAATATAAATTAAGTCAGATGTACATTTCTTTAGATCTTTTAAGTAATACGGTTTTATTAAGAAAATTATTGTCATTTACCTTAATTAATAATCTTTCAAATCCATCATAATCCCGACAAGCACTTGTCCTTATCCTACTCATGAACTCGTGGAACTATTTTAGGATTGTTCAGTTTGAACTTTCTCAAAATCAGCTAGATCAAGAGTTGTAGAGGTTTTGTTAACTTTATTCGGCAACTTTTAAGTGTTTGAATTGACACTAGAAGAAAAAGAGAGTTAACAAAGTGAGATTCTATAATTATAGCTAGGATATTAATGAGAAGAAAAAGTACTTTGTCCATTTTCTAAACCCCCCCTATCAATTATTGGTATAACAGAATTCGCTAGATAAAACTCATCAATAACAATAACATTAACGTATTCAGTGAAATTCATAAATAGGGTCTGGAGATAGAATATATACAAAACTTACCATTATCCACAAAGTTAAATGATAGAATTTTGCTTTCAAGTATGGTACAAGATCAAATGAGAGGATAACTTGGGTTATGTATACGGGAGTCCAAGTGAATGATACCATATAAAGTATAGACATAAAACTAAAATAAGAAAAAAAAAAAAAAAAAGGACATATACCTAAATATTGTAATTATAACTAGTAGACTCTAATTTCAATTCAGTGCTGAAACAATAGTAAACTGTTCTATCTTACCCAATTTGAAAAGAAAAAAGTACGAAGAGATATGTGTAGATGGGCCATGTGTTGCCCCCTAGCTCAAGTGTCATTGCTGTAGTTTTAATACTATTTCTGTATTAATTTTTTTTATAGATTTCCAATGTACTTTGTACCTATCTCCTATAAAAATGATCATACAACGAAATCACAATTTTAGACTGTTTTCTAGAATTTCTATAATAACGATCTCTTATAAAATAGCTCACGTAACAAAAACAAATATATGTAACGGACTGCAAAATTAAATTCCCCGACTTTGTGTCTCAATAATTTATTTATGATGAGATTGTCCAACTCAAGAACTCTAAGACATTCACTTGTCAAGGAAATTTCTAGGAACTAACGCTCATAATCTAAAAGTAAGAAAAGGCACATGTATCAAACTATATAGGTTATTTCAGAAAGTGAAGGCATAAGAGTTCATTCAGAATTTCTTTGTCGAAAAATTATATATATTAATATTTTTTAATTTTTTCATTGGCTTATTTTTTTATATTTTGAAATTGTTTTAATAAAAATTTTGATTTTATCACTAATCGTTATAGCTCATCGTCTTCTGATGACTTGAACCTTGGGCATTACGATCGGCCACTTTGTCGATCGTAATTATTGTGCAAATAATTCAACATAGATTTTATGAAGTGCACTTATGTTTTGTTATCTGATTAAAATTTTAAACACAATATATAGCACTACTGAAATTAATTAAATCCCAAAAACTGAGCCTCAAGATATTTAATTAGGGATATTATGGTGCGTGTCAATTTTCTTTTGGTGATAGTGCATGCCAACAAAAAGGTAGTCAGTGTCTGGACTCCAGCCGACGAAACAAAAAGAAAAGTTTGCATTTACTTTTGCATAATTTTTTGTAGACAAGATGGGACAGTAGAAAATATCTTAATATAAGAAAAATTCGAGATAGATATTAATCACTTGTGAAAATGAAATAATTTTACAAAACTTTGGTATCACCAAGTCTTTTCAAGAATTGAATGGTCGAAAAATCTAGTTTGATTTATATACCATATCTTGTTGATAGGAGGTTAAGTAATCATGATGATCGTTTTATTCACAAAATTTAAATGGAGATAAAATACTCACCGAGTAAAAGACTATGATATGCCAATTCTAGTGTTTATTGTAATGATATCCCTGTTTATGTATATCATGTAATCAACTTCCTCTTGTGTTGTTAAAGACGGTAAATATGTAAGCAATACTTTCATTAACTAGGTGCGTCAAATGGATAGATTAAATTGAATTTTAGTAGTAAACAAACTTAATTTCAAGTACCATCTTACTTATATAATAAAAATTATTTTTTATTATATGTACAATGATCGTAAAAATAATTTCCAACAAATAAATAGAAAGAGTGCCTTGGATTTTGGAACCTAAATGGATTAAAAAATTGTGAAAATTACAAAAATATACTAGTTAAGACTTTAATTAACAATATATACACATACATATTTTTAATTACAAATGAAAGTTTCTAAATTACAAACATAGCATATTTAATTAATTTTCGTTTTTAATTATTTATTTATTTTCGATTCTAGTATATCATTTTTTGGAGATTATGTGCCTATTTTGGGGGGATGATTATCATGTATTAAATTTATCTCACCAATTAATGGTTATTACTTAGTTTTTCAAAAAAAAATTATCTTTCCACCTCTTCAGTTTTCCAAGAAATTGTTACTTCCTATGCAGTTTTATTTTCTTGAAAATTTTGAAACTTCTCTCTTCCATGTTCTTCTTCATTCTTCTTCTCTCTCTGAATTTCACCATTGTTATTTTTTACCTTTAAAATTTTTAAACGTGAAAGTTGCTCAATAGAAGTTGGAACAGTGTTAGATATCATATAGACTAAAAATCAAAGGTTCACGTAAAAAAAAATCAAGATACTTCAATGAATACAAATCGTAAACTAATTAAAATCTTTGATTTAGTTTCTTTCAACAGTATCGTAAGGATAGGAATACACATGGAGGTTTAAATTCCGCAATTTCGATAGTATCGTAGGATAGGATTACACACCAACCTTACAACGATAATTAAACCAATATCATATTATAGATAATATTTTTTGAATACTACTCCAATATTAAAGAAATGAGAAAACAGTCAAATACCTCCCCAATCTATTTACCGAATCCTCAATTACACATCAATACTTTACATAGGTCCTATTATCCTCCTTGAAGTATTTTAAACAGAGATATTGACATCCTTAAGTGCTGATGTGGCACAGCAAGTGTGTTCACTCTCCTGAAAGCAAGTGTAAGGCAAATAAATAAATCAAAATTAAATGATTTGACAACTATCATTTCTTAATTGAATTCAATATAATTAATAAATAAATTTAATTAATTACAATCACATTCTCTCTCTAACCATTTCCTTCCTTCAGAAATTACACATCTGCAATTAAATTTTAACATGGCTGCCATGGCAAGCACCTATTCAATATTTTATTTTTTCATTTTTTTCACTTTTAATCCACAATGAACTTTTTCATGACCAACCCCTTCAAATCTTTCCTAAATATAGACAACATAACCAAAAGAAAGTTAATGATAATCCTTTAATTTCTTCACTTCAATGAAAAATACTTTCAATTCGACATTGAAAAATGATATTACGGCTTCTGCTACAGAAATCTTTTCGATTATAGTAGCAGCCCTTTCTTAATTGGAACTAAAAGTGGGTTTTAGAATTTGAAATTTGTGAGTTTCTTGATTGGAATTGAAAGTGGGTATTAGAATTTGAAATTTGGCAAGGTAAATTTCATCTTCAAATCTATCAAAAAAAGCAACAGGAGAACCACCTAGATGCAGAACTAGACAATAATGACAGTAAGATATCATAATAAAAAGATTCAATATTCATGTTAAATTTATTGAATTCAACAATGACAACTAGATTTTGTGCAAATAAATGATCGGAAAGATAGAAGAAAGACGAAGGATGATGGGTGTGATTGAGATGGAGGTGGATTGGTGGAGATTAGACATTTGAGAACAATAGAGAAAAAATGGGATGATTGAGGAAGATGAATGGAATGGTGGAGAAAAAAATGAAAAACATCAAAATTGATGTATTTTGGTAATAATTTTTTTTAAAAAAATTTTATTCTGAAAAAATAGGTGCGTGTATTGCACTCTCCAACAAAGATTTGGGGTGACATTATAAGGGTGTCAATATCTGTGTATAAAATACTCTAGGGGGTAATAGGACCCCCGTGAAGTATAAGTGTGCAGTTGAGAATCGGGTAATAGATTGAGGGGGTATTTGACTATTTTCTCTTAAAGAAATCATAGTTTCTATATTAAAATGGGAAATACATAAGTACCTCACAGCCTATGCCCAAAATCTCTGAAACACATCTAACATTTACTAAGATCCTATTACTCCCTGAACTTATTTTATATATAATTTTCTACCCTTTTTCGGCCTACGTGGCACTATATTGTGGGCCCAACGCGTGTTGATTATTTTTTTCCAGGATAGTGCCACGTAGGCCGAAAAGGAGTAGAAAATTATATATAAAATAAGTTTAGGGGGTAATAGGATCTTAGTAAAGGTTAGATGTGTCTCAGAGATTTTGGGCATTGACTGTGAGGTACTTATGTATTTTCCCTACTAAAATTTACAACTATTTCATAACCATTTACATAAATAGATTTGTGCATAAAAAAGACAAGTTAATATCAAAAACTCGCAAACATGAATGTTTATATCATTCAATACATCAATAATACGATTCATCCTACCAACATAAAACTAAAAGTTTCAACTACATAATGTTTTAAGTAAAAATAAAATAAAAACAACACATTACTGTTAAGCTTGATCCGCAAATTTGGGGAAAGTCTTCTTGTTATGCCCGAGTGTACGACATTTACTACAGGTGACATTACTTTTCTTGCATTTTACTTCATTGAATCCCTTCTTACGATCATTATTTGGTGGTCTGCCTGGTTGCTTTCTTGCAATTGGTGGTAACATTATCGCTTCCTTCATTGGTTGCTTTCTTGCTATTGGTGTTTGCATCATACATCACTTATTCAATATTATAATTCACGTAATTTTCTGTAAAATTACAAATTATTAATCAATTTCCAAAATTAGCAGAATGATGTTCCTAAAGTAATTAAATTACACCAAATCATCTACACCGTCTCAACTAACAACTACACATAATAATTTACCATCACAAATCAATAAGCTTAACCAATTTAATAATTCTTTAATTTTGTTAGCTATACCAAATCAGGCACCAATAAATGTACCAAAATATTTACTGTGAATCATGCTGGTATTCCAAACGGTTGAAGAGACATAAATTAGTGGTCTAGACAAACATTTTCACCAAATCAGTTACCAAAATATATACCATAATTTCGTTGTATAAACGTTAATTTTCTTCAATTTGTTATCTATACCAAGTCAGACAATAAAATATACCAATATATGTACCAAAATAATAACTTGCAGTTGGTGTTTCTACAAGGTCTACAAGATACTAATTACACCAAATCACATGCCATAAGTAATTTGAGAATTATGATATAAAATTTGGTACTCTATATCAACTCAGACAATTAAATACACCAATAGATGTACCAGAATACTAACTCGAAGTTGTTCTTTGTATAAGATCTAAAAAAATACCAATAACAACATATCACACACCAAAATAAATTATTGATTTATGGTGTTTATATAAGAAATGCAACATACCAGTAACATTTTGACAAAATCAGTTACCAAAAAACATACCATAGTTTCGTTGAATTTAATCAACACAAAACAAAATTCATAATACAACAAAGTTGTGACCTATGGTGTTTATAAAAACACAATAAACAATATCTCTTACACCAAACTATCTACACTATCAATATCACATAATAATCTATCATCACTTGCATGAAAAAAAAAAGATGATAATGGTGTTTCTAAAAACATACTACATAATACCAATAAACCACACCATATCCACCATGTTCACTATCAATTAAACATAATAACATACTAAAAACGATTAATAATTTTTATTATTTATTAAAGAAATAAATCCAGCCAATCGTTGCACCAGACTATTACCCAAAGCATATCAATTTTATACTAAACCAAAATAACATACAATTGAAACCTATGACTAATTAACAAAACGACTAAATACAGATTATGAGAAAAAAAACCAAATCAATCGTTAGTTGTTCAAATACCTGATGCGTCCCATCGCCCGTTGTGTTGTAGGATATCCATGTTTGAATAGTAAATCAACGTAGAAAGAGTTTTATATTTGTTAAAGACCTTATTTTATGGGAGAGAATATATAATAAATCTGAGTAAATCAGGAAAGGTAAAATAATTGAAGAAAATCAAGGAATATGTGATAAGTGTGGCTGACTATTTCTACGTTTTTAAAAAATATACAAATTCTAGTTTTGAAAAAAAAACTATTGTTATATAAGTGAAAAAAAAGTATTGTTATATAGTAGTAATTAAGGTAGTTAAGTTGTATGCTTAAGGTTTTTGCCCTAAAAAATTTCATTGAATATAGTACATAATTCACGTTGATGTTTGTTTAGTTATATGATTTTTCCTTTTTTGAATAGCCGAATGCTAACCAAATTGGGCCAAGACTAGTCTGCCATATTCTCAGCCTGATAAGATGGGCCAAAATGGACTTTGGCCCGTGAGTTTTCTGGACTAATACCAAATACGGGCCTCGACATTTTTCAGGCCTTTGTAAACGAAAATAGACTTGGGCTTGAAATTTTGGCACTGTATGATAACCATATAGGGGTGTCCATGGTCGGGTTGATTCAGATTTTTCAAATATCAAACCAAACTATTTGTGTCAGATTTTTAAATCTATAAACCAAATCAAACCAATTAAATTCGGGTTTTTCAACCTCGGGTTTTTTCAGAGTTTTTCAGGCTTTTTGGATTTTCGGGTTTTCCCGGTAAAGTATTCATACAAACATATAATTTACTTGTATTTCAAATATTTCTTTAGTCCTACCAAAATACAATTATCTAAGGTGTTTCTTAAGAAAATAACACAAAATATGAGTATATGAGTAATGACACTAAAAAAATAATAATAATGAAATCACATAAAACAAATACTGCAAATTAATAATTCATAATGAAAATGATCATAATTTAAAAGTTCTAAATCATGCTAAAATAAATTTAATAAGTATTAGTTACATGACTAAATATTAAAGGAAATTAAAATTATATTATGTATTTGAATTGTCTAAACCAATGTAAAACCAAAGAACAAATATTCAATATTATTGTCATTCTTAGTGTTGAATTGATTTTCTTTTTGCATTAGTATTAATTTATTTTTGATTTATGCTTTATTATAATTACCAACATAAGTGAACTATAATCTTTATTGAACCATTTAGAATTCTAAGTTTCAAACTTGAAATAATATATTAAAAGATAAAACTATGAAAAAGTACAAGAAATATTTAAAAATTATATCAAAGTAAATATTTTTTGTATAAAATAAAATTTTAAAATTATATATATAATGTCCGGTTGGTTTGGTCTCGGGTTGATTTTTTTTAGTTAAAACCAAACCAACCCAAATATAGTCGGGTTTTTTTTTTTCAATACCAAATCAAGTCAAACCAACCACTAGTCGAGGTTTTTTTCTCAGTTTGACTCGATTTGTGGTTTGATTTGGTTTTCGATTCGATTCTGTACCCCTCTAATAACCAATATACATGTTCGAGGCAATAAAATTGTATGTCATAATCGTAAAACTCTTCCTTTAAAATAACTTAATATTTTCGAATTCCTCTCTCTTCTTAAGAATTTTATCCAATTCCAATTTTCAAATCTCTTAAATCTTTTCCTGAATCTTTTATATATATATATATATATATATATATCCATTTATTTGAGATACATTATGCTAGTATACATACAATGTATATCATTATGTCTATCTCATATTTTGAGCTGAAATTGATATTCATTATCATGCTAATCTACAGAACAATATGAAAAATATGAAAGTGTATTTTGATATGAACTGTTTGTATAAGTTCAACGAGCAAAGAATGATATACTTAAACCATTGAAACTCCAACCTATGAAAACATTCTAAAGTTTAAATCTTATGTTCAAGCGTACTTAAATATCACTGTTGCATGGTACTTAATACATATGTTTTTTTGTTTGTTTGTTTCTCAATCGATGTCTGATACTTATATTGTAGTCCAATGAAATTCAAATTTGGATAGAGAAATCTCACATTGAAAGGTAAATTGCCTCTTAACCAAACGACTTTGTAAGCCTAACACAAAACCTCTAATAATATTATAGGTGTATCAACTTTATTTTGTTGTATTTGAGCTACCAAAATTTGTCTTTAATATGGAATCTTGTTTGCTAGATAAGGTTAAGGGTGTTTCTAGACGTGCTTCATGGCGTAGATAATGTTTTATTTCATATGATAACCATATATATAATATTTTAATCTTATCGCTATACTTCCATTTGATTTTTTGCAATGATTGATTAGAGTAGTTTGAGGTCTTCCTATTTTATGGTTAAAGATATTGTATTATACAGAGACATTTATTTTTTAAACATAAATAAATACTCGTGGTCGTAGTATATTATGTTAAATTGTATGGAAAAAATATTTTTTTTAAAACTCAAATTTCCATATAAACATCTATGTCAATGATTGCCACTAATTTCAAAATTGCAAGTGGTTTATTTTTTAAAACATCAATTATCTACTACATAATGGCGCAGCTAAGAAAAACTTATGTTCAATAATCATTAATTACACAAATTCCTGATTTCCCGGTGCATCTTTTTAAGACTAAATTGAAAACTTTTTCTAGTTTTGCACCACCTAAATGAATATATACATTATTATTACTAAACACTAGTTAATCGTTATTTAATATATATTCTCACCTCAAATTATCTCATAGACACGATTAATAAATACATTTCAAAGTGGGTGAATCTGCTATATAAGTTGTATAATTTCTCCATTACCGTACACTCTGCTTTCAATCTTAAATAAGGAAATGAAGATTCTGGCAGCACTAAGAAATTTTGACAAGTTTGGAACCCACAGAAGGGAGCCCATTTTAGAAAGCGATTAGACTTGACCACTTGCCGTTTGGATGTCTTGATCAATAATTAAGATTATTTGTATTCTGATACTTTATTTTCTTTTCTAATCTTGTCCCTTTTTTCTTTTTCTTGAATTCTTGTTTGTATCAGAATGAGGTATTGACACAAAAGTCATGACCAAGAATCTAGAGGTAAAACGTTTTGATAGACGGAGTTATTCAATATCTGTGTTTAAAGAGGTAGCACACTCCTAGTAGAACTAATCGAGATACACACAAACTACCTGATTTGAAATGAT
This sequence comes from Solanum stenotomum, assembly GCF_019186545.1. Taxonomy (NCBI): domain Eukaryota; kingdom Viridiplantae; phylum Streptophyta; class Magnoliopsida; order Solanales; family Solanaceae; genus Solanum; species Solanum stenotomum. The sequence goes on from NC_064293.1 coordinate 44,059,919, forward strand.
CAACTTACTTAAACGAAAAATGAATCCAAGATGTTGGAGTTTATAAAAATCTAAAATTCATTTGTTGATGACTAGCATATTACAAAATTAGTGCTGTTTAATTCTTTTGCCAGCTGGTTTTGATGGCTATGGTAAAACCTCCCACTCAATGGGCAAAAGTTATAACCACACAAAGTGCACAATATCATTTATGGAAGTGCTAAGAAAAACTTGATAATGGTGCTTTTTGACTTATTTATATTGCAAAGTTGGCTTCTACTAATGGTATTTTGGCTACCCTAATTGTTCTCTATTTTTTTTATCTCTTATTAAGGTTATTGCGGCTAATTAATCATTTTGGAATTAGTGCACTGCCTAATCATTACCAACTATACCTAAGTTATAAGAAAAAATATCCCAAATCTTGTGAATCTACAGAATATCTGATTTTCTTCTACTCAATCATTGACAATTGAAAATCAAAATGTCATTTGAACCTTTTATTTTGGAAATGCAATAGGAAAATCTTAACTTAGTGCTACGTCTAGTCGGCTGACTTTGATTTTATGAAATTAATTAGTACAAGGACTTTTTCAAATTATCCATTTCCTAGTTCCTTTTTTTCAGTATTACAAGTTTTGTGATGTTTGGCTGGCGCAAAACTATTACTCTTTGTCTCAAATTATATGATGCTATTAAACTTGAGATTAAAATTGGCTATCTAAATCATACAAAATATTGATAATATCACTCTTAAGATTAAAGTTGGCTATATGAATCGTACCAAAATACTAATTGTATCACACCTAAGATTTATCGTATCATTGGGTCTTTTAGCAAAAGATTTCAAGGTGTTGATATTTTTGAAGAAGATAGAGTAGGAACAAACTATCTAATACAAAAAAAAACTACGGTATGTAATGTTATCTTTATAAAAATAAAAAAATTATATGCATCAAATGTTTATACTAAATTAATTTATCATTGTTAAATGATTTATTGAGGTAGGAGTGTATATTAATGAACCATGGCTCATTGAGAAATGTATATGTGCAAGATATCATGCATTTATATTAATTTAGTGTAAAGATTCCGGTACAAATAAATGTAAATCCTAGCATAATGTATACAAGACTATCTTTGAAATAAAATAAAAAAAGTGACAGCTTTTCTCCAATTGTTGATATTTTATTTGGAGACATTAATGTGACTCTTCATCTAGTACTAGTATACCTTTTATAATTATTGTTTTATGGGTACATATTACAGCAGTATACCCCCATAATTGGAGAAAAAATTAATACTGTAGAACAATCCCCACACTGCATTTACAGTCAGTACTATGACAAGAAATTAATGCTAAGATTGCATCATATATGCACCCTATGCTGCCACATTTCATGCTTCAATACCGATTGTTGAACTTCATCTTAATCAGCCAATGCCTTTCAACACTTTCATTTTCCTCTGAACATGGGGCTGACCACGGAGCGAGTTTTCGGAAACTCAGTAACTAATGTAGATTTTATATTTATATTGAAAATTCACAAAATATATAAAAATATTTTAACTTGACGGTTGGCGCCAATCTATGTATCGGATATTCAATAACAAAACAAGCTCATTGAGATGATGTGATCGTTGGAAAAATATAGATTTTAAATTTTGAATTTGTTACTGAAAGTTGAATTATTACTCCTGTTCATAACGCGTTTCTTCTTCCACCCCATTTAACTACACATTGTTATCAAAGAAAGTTCAAAATATGTGCGACATGGGACACATTCTCAATTTGTCTTGTTGATTTTAACAATACAAGAAAAATCATTAAGAGATTAGTTATATTTGTAGGGTAATATATATATATATATATATGCATCAGAAAAGTGGTCCTTTCGAGAACCTACATGTCTCAAAAATATTCATTCATCAAGTTTTCAAATTAATGTATCAAAATGATTACTATAGCTAGAGTGTTTTCATGACAACTAGAGATGCACGTGGAAGTCATTCCGAGAACAAATACAGGAAGGCTTGAGAGAGACCAAAACACTTGGTCTAAATGTTCATGAATATAAATGTTTCATCAATATCTCTCATCAACCATACATATGCAAAATCACCTCCAACCCCTAGCATTTGGTCATAAATTTTAAAATTTATTTTTAAATACCTCTTTGGCCATGGTTTTAGATAAGATTTTGAAATTTTGTAGGGAAAAATTTCACTTTCACTTTTAAAAAATTTCAACTTCAAAATCTATGACCAAACAGGAGCTTAAATGCTTAATTAGCAAGTAATTTACTTTTCTTGATACAAGAATTTGGCTCTGTTTAATTCCCGTAGTGTAAGACTTGTAATTAATTGGGCGAATTAGAAATTTTCACTACAAGAATTTCCGAGGACTTGTTTGGTAGAAAGAATAAGGGATAATTAATTCTAAGAGTAATATTAAGATAAGTTTATCCCACGTTATATTGGCAGAAAATTGCTGAATAACTTATTCTTAGTAAACAAAAAGGGCTATGGTTCTAATCATGTATCGCCATAGACTTGGCGATCAAAAGTAATTTCTAATTTAAAGTAGTTCCTAGTACCTAGCTAATTTCATCACTATTGTTCCTTTTGGCATTGTATATAGCTCATTTTTGTTTGCATTTTTCTTTTATTTGTTCATATTTTGTACCTATGGTGGGTGGCACTTGGCAGTGGTGATAATTTTGCTAAATTTATGATAATGAAGTATATGTTTAGTACAACCATTAGGTCATTAGGGAAGGTGAGGAGTCACATGGATAAGCAATGGCATTGCATATTCCTCATAATTATTAAAAAAAATAAAGAGAAGGCCAATAATATTCATAGAATGTGATGAAAATGGTAGTCTTCCTAGTTGGGTGGTTGTTGAAAACTTGAAATGTTGTCATTATTGGGGCACATGTCATCAATTCATTAACTGCTACTATCCCCACCAACAAACCCCATAATTAGGTAACAAATTATTTGAATTAATATCTTAAAAGATCAATGGACTAGGAGAGTTTATCTATTTAAAATTATTAAATATTATTTTTAATAAAATCACTTAATTTAAAAATTTTATCTTCAAAAATTATTCAATTATATTTATTAATAAAAAAATAAAAAATTACTTAACTTAAAGTTTTATCTTCAAAAAGCGCTCAATAAATATGTATTATAACAAGTTTATTGAATGATTAACGTAGTTGAGTGATTTTTAAAGATAAAAACTTTAAGTTAGTAATTTTATTGATATAAAATAAGATTTAATGATTTTGCTAGATAACTTCTCATAAATTCAATTTATTCTTAAGATTAATACTCCAAATATACAAAATTAGTAAAGAAGTAGTACTTAATCTATAAGTTTTCGGCTCGAGCCTTGTTGGGTGAGAATTTGCTTCTTCTTTTTTTAGGGTAGCATTTGAGCCTTTAATATGAAACACAAATTTAAATCTAATTGAATTTCAATATAAATATCAGTATCGAACAAAAAAGTAATAATATATCTTCATTTCACGATGTGATAAACTTTTGGGAGCACATTCATGTTAATGGTGGGAGTGGGATCTCTTATTTTATAATTCTCCACAGAATTAAGGGCATGTCATGTCACATTTGCACCAAATAAAGAGACCCTCCCTTCAATGGTTTGTTCCTTTTTTTTTTTTTTTCAATTCTTTTTGTAATATTAAGAAGAAGAAAAAAAGGTAAAAGAAGTGACACGAACCAAAAAGGTATTCTTGTATTTGCTACATATGATTAAAAGTGCTCTAAAGTGTCTGAATTTTAATTAAATTAATTAGCGCACTTAATATTAGAGGTCCCCAAAGGAAAATTACAATAAATGATGTGGATTAAAGTGTTGATAATCGGCGCCTCCAATATAATTTTGTGCGCTTCCAATAAATAGGTGGTGGATGAAATGAATGTTGAGAATGAATTGGTCTCTTTTTATTATCTGGAAAAAAGTATGACATAATTTTGTTTCTGCCTTTCACAACCTAATAATTTTACATGTCAAAAACTTTCATTATAATGTCTTTCCTTCAATTATCTTCTCTAGTTCTGTTTCTATTACTACTTTCAACCAAACATATGTACTACTTCAATCTTTGTATCAATTCACAAGAAATACCAAAGTCATGTGTATTTTTTTAATTTACTATATTAATATCTTCATGCTAGATATTGACGTTACGTAGTATTATTAGTAGTGAATAAAAGATAATAGAAGCTAAAGTTTAAATTTTCATTGATTAAATTATATATTGCTGAAGTGTGTGATCATATCATTTAATGATATTCTTAACACGCCCTATCATGTGCGAGCCTGATTTTTTTTTGAGGAAATACTTTTTAATTTGGGTTGCGGTGAGATTCGATCTCTGCATGCTCTAATACGATGTTGAAGTGTGTGACCATCTCATCTAAAAGTTTAAGTTGTTAGAGAAAACACACTTTTATTAGTAAATGATATTCTCAATATAAATGAGGCAAAAAATATTTTTGGAGTTGAAAATATCGATAAAAATATTCTCAATATAAATGAAGCAAAAAGTCTTTTTGAAGTTGAAAATAACGGTCTTGTTATATATTTGAAGCAACTTTTATATAATATATATATATATATATATATATCATAAAGTTTTTTACTAATAATTAATATCTGGACTGAATATACATGACTCCCAGCAAAAGTGATTTATCCTATCTGTCTTTGTACTTTTTCATGATCTAATTGAGAGAGAAAGAAATAAAGGTGTTTTAGAAAATACTCAAAATAATTAAAAAGATCGGCCAATTAATTGTCCATATCAAATGCTCTTTAATTAATTTCCTTGTGTCCAGAACAGGTGCATTTGGATATTCTTAGAGTGATTAAAATATAGCAAGGTCTTGATCCTATTCTAAACCACTCTATCATTTTAAATTAGGAGTTAAGTCAACCGAAAATGGGGTAGGTCATATTACTCACCATTAATTAATTATCCGCTATTATTTTAATTTTAGTATACAATAGCCTCATTAATTAACTAAACGAAGAGATTCTAAGGGGGTTGTTTTATTTTTAGATCAAGAATGCTTTTTCAACTTGTCCATCAATGGAGTATGGTCAAAGGCAGCTCCATGTGTTTATATAATTTAATAAAAATATATTGAGGGGGGAGCTGCAATTTGTTACTAATAAAGATTTAGAAATGGTTTGTTTTCCTAGGATTCTACACTCCCATCTTCTTTTGTCGATTTTGTTATTATTAGAATGTGCATTTCTTAATTGAAAAAAAAAAAGTTAGGCATCTTTGTAGGCTTTTAGATTTTACAATTAATATTTTATAATTAGATCAAATTCAGATAATTTATCAAAAGTTTTAAACTTGAGCTCTAGATATGAAACTGGCCATTCAAAATGAAAGTTCGTTTGCTTATTTAATTTTGGTAAAGTGACTTCCACATGGTTCAATATGGATAAAGAAAAGAAGTTGGAGTATGTTTACCGTGTCTAAAAGAAACAGCTTAAGCCCAAAAGCACAAATTATATATGTAGGTAAGGCTACAGTTCCACATGTAATATATAATTTCAAAAGATAACTATTGATGCATTTCTACGCGTATTAGTATATGATTATAGATTTATGAATTTTAGATTGATTCTCCCAGAAATGCAGCTTTAATATTTCACATGTCTCAATTTATAATATATTATTTTATTTTTAACATAATAAATAAAATATTTGACATAAATATACTAATCATATCACATAAATTAAGTCTATATCCAAAAGAAGAAAATCATGTATTTGCTGAAATATAAAAAATCTTCGGAAAAGAAAAGCGTTTAATCAACTAAAGAAACTGCACCTCCTACCACACTCTAAACAAAGAAAGGATATGATACAATTTTACGAATTTAGTAAATTACACTTCTTTTAATATTGGGTGGAATATTCTAAAGAACAGTTCGATTTGTTCCATACAAAATAATTTAAACATGCAATTATATATAGCCTAAAAGAAACATCTGATTTCCGAGATAACTAATGTTATTTCTATGTAACAAAATATAGAAAAAGTAGGCAATTTGTCGTATAAAAACTATTAAGTATTTATTATTTGTCAAATAATAAATGTATCATGCCTTTTCGATCAATATTGTCGTTTTCCCATAATCAGTCTTAGTATGTACGTAAATTCATCCCTACTTCAAATTTTCTTTTGAGTCAAACGCAATGAGATGAAGACTAGATAGGAGTATCCTTGTTTTATTATCATAAAAAGTAAATAAAAGAGAAATAGTTAGTAGAATGACGATTTTGCCCTTATGACATTGGTAGTCACGAGGATGGGTCTGACGCGCATTTAGTGTCCCATCTCAGCCCCTAACCACATCCCCCAATGCACTAATAACTAGCCTTTCCACAAGGAGCGAATCACGTGCCACATCGACAATCACCCTTTTTTTTTTTTTTTTTTTTTTCAGTTTTTAAAAGGAAAAAGACAATTGGGTGACCCCGGTAACCGGTAGCATAGCACTGAATTCACAAAGGAAGTCAGGGAGAGACATAATTTAACCGGGAGAAGGTGGTTATATTCCCATGCACGTAGTCAAACTTTGCAGTAAAATCAGTAAAAAAGAAAAACAGAGAGTAAATTATTTGACACTAATTACTCCTTGACCTCATCCTTAATTTTTACTTATATTTACTTGATATACTTTTTTAAAAAAATTACTACTATTTGTTATCATTTTTTAGTTGTTCATTATTTTAAAAAAAAAGATTCACTTTTATTTGTCATTATTGATTAATGTATCACAAAAAAATAATTTTCTTTTTTATATTTTTACTTTTAACATTAATTATTTACAAAGATTTAATATTAAATATTAATCAATTAGGATAGTGTGTTAAAATAATCATGTCAATGAAGTAAAAGTCATTTTATAATAGGGATGTCAGGTTCAAATATAACAAGTATAGTTAAACAGAGGTAGTATTTACTAATTAACCTTGTAAATTATGTTTGAAAATGTAAAACAGGGGATTCTGATATACTTTGAAAGCAAATATTCTAGAATAGGAGATAAAAGTTGATTTCATTATTTTATGAGCGAGCGCGGTGGTGGCCGGTGGGTTGGCTCATGCCTGGCCATACAGAAGGTGCAATTTCCCATGCGTGAGAAGGGAAATTGATGGACAAAGCGACCGTCCATCGGAGCTAACGGCGTTAAAACTGAAACATTGGAAAGGACGGGAGGAGAGGAACACGTGATTGGAGGAAGACAAGTACTGTCACTGACATATGGGTCCAAAATACTGTTGCTAGGCACTGCCTATTGCTTAATCGTCAAATCCCTCAATCACACTCTATAATAAGTACTCCCTCCGTCCCTTTTTAGTTGTCCACTTTAGAAATGGCACACAGATTAAGGCAACAATGATTAGCACAGTGAAGTTACAATTTTACCCTTATGACAACTTTTCACTTCAAAATTACAACCACTTATTTGAATTCAAGTGAAATAAATTGGAGGGAAACAACATAAACTTTTACAATTTTCAAGAAGTATAAATAAGGGTATAATAGGAAAAAATTTGTTGTTCTTTCTTGATTTGTCAAAATGGACAACTAAATAGGGACAACTAAAAAAGGAAATATGGACAAGTAAATAGGGACGGAGGGAGTATCTCATTTTTTTCGCATTTTGGGAACCTCTTCCCCCTCCCCCCCTCGCACCTATTAGCCCCTCCCTACCACTTTTGTCTATTTTTCCAACTTTACTTTACAATAATATCCCCTTAATTCCAATTTATAACCATACGGTAAATTATGAGATAATAATAGTTAAAGCTATTTATTAGGACAAAATTTAAGTAATTGATTCTTAAAATTTCAATGGTTCCACGTAAATTGAGATACGTAGAGTACGTAGTATCATGAATGCAACCAATAAGTAGGATATTAAAATGTAGGAGTGTAGGAGAATCTTATTCCCCTATTTTGAATGTGAAAGAAGATTATTTTCCATAGCTAGCCTTGATAATTTAAAATAAAAATAACAAATAGATTTAAAAAATAATTTATCATATATACTATATACTGTACAACATGTCATAAGAGAAAGAAAATAATCCATGCATTCTAAATGTTAGAAATATATATACATGGACAACTACATACCTATAAGATTTTCCGTCTTTTGAATAATTTAATATTTACAATAAGAGTAGTTTTTTCTTATAGTAAAACTCACCCTCTAAATCACTTTTTACTTATCCTTCCTTTGTCATATACATAAAAATGAAATGGATATTTGGTATACTATTAAGTAAAATTTTACTTCATTATTATAATATTCTATTGCATTTTTAATAAATTTATTAATAATGTAGACTCTCATTAGATCTCCTTTCTTCAAAAACTTGTACTTCATGTTTCATACAACTGACATAATCGAGTGAGAGATATATTTCTCCTTCCTCATTCTTCTTCCAATAAATTCAATAGGAGTGTTTTGGATTTGTTTGGATCGATTTTTAAATTGTTAAAGCCAAAATAAAATTAATTTGATCTGTTTTTAAATTTTTAGATCAAATAAAATATAATACACGTTCATTAATTTATTTATTGTAGGTTTGAGTCAGTTTTTTATTATTATTTGTCAACTTATATATCCTATATTATTATTATTATTATTATTATTATTAAAATAATGGTAACTATAATTTCTTTGAATTATGGAGAGATTTTCAGTTTATTGATCAACTTATAATCCTATTTATGACCAGACAATCTGAGGAACTTTAATTTATGGCAATTAGCTAAAATTATAAATTAAGTGGCTAATTTCTGGCAATTTTTTAGTGCGAATTTATTTTTGTAAATCACCTGTAGGTGAGACCTGAAAAATGGTTGGGCCTTGCTCAATTCTCAAAGTTAAAGCTAAAAACTCTTCCAAACCACCCATAAAGCCATGTATTAGTATTTAATTTTGTAGATTATGAGGGAGGAAATGATGTGATATCCTAATCCGATTATACCCAAATACAAACACCAGACTTACTTCCTTAAATAATTTATGCGCCGTTATTATTAGTTAATACAAGTTAATAACTATTGAGCCTCAATCTTATATACATGGAAGAATATTCTATTCTATTAATTCATCGTTATTGAAGTAGTGTAAATTATTACTGCCCATTATTATTATGGTGTTATAATGGCCATTACTCCGTCTACCTCTAAAGTTACACGGTCTATAGAAAATAATTACTACGTATTTAATTATTATGCTAGTTAAGAGAGTACTAATATGAAAAGGAGATTGTAAATGTACTCAAAGGAGTCACGTGGGTTAAGAGTAAAAATGATGTAAAGGTGAAAACCATTGTAGGGGAAAAGGTAGAAAAAATAAAGCTAACAATAGAAAGAATTAAAAATATGCAAGTTGGCTAATCGTAAAGAAAGAGAGATTTCATGGCAGAGATGGTTTGTTTCAGTCCCTATTTTATCGTGAAAATAGAAATAGTCAGCAGATAAATGTAAAAGCCAATACGTTGACTTGCAAAAACCTCCATTTGCCGGTAATCTTACCTTTTTTTTTTTTCTTGGTCCCCCTTATTTTTTAAAGATATTCTCACCTCGGAAAAAGCTTCTGCACTCCAATAAAAGAGACTCACTGGGATTTCAGTTTCACATTAAAGTATTCTTGGTAGCATTTGTAGTGATCTTTTTGTGTTTACTGATTAACAAAAAGGAAAGAGAAAGCAACGTTTCATCCTCAGCAAAAAGGAAGAAGAAACGATTAAGTTTCTATTTGTTTTTGTCTTCTCCTTTATTATGTTTTTTCCTCCGTTTGCTTTGTTAATACCAAATCCAATTTCATAGACCCAACTTTTTTATTTCTTCTCTCCATTATTATTATTATCATCATCACAGCAAGCAAGAAAAACAACAAAAAGCAGAAAAAGAATCAGAGCACTCACAATGGTTTTGGGATGGCGAAGAGCTTTTTGTACATCGATCCCCAGAGATCGAGATACTAAAGAAAAGCAAGACAACACAAACCCAACTCCAAGTCCAAGAATCAATTCCAAATTTGGGTTTTTCTCTAACCCTTCAACCCCACGATTCCAGTCTCCCCCAGTTTCCAGTTCAATACTCCGTTGCCGGACCACTGCTACTGTTCAGGCGGCATCAGCCCCTGGAAGTCCAAAGCTTCAATGCAAAACCAAAAACAGCCCCCGGTTTTTTAACCGCTCTACGCCATCTTCCCCACGTTCACCTTCTACTTTTTCGCTTCTCAAATCCAGCTTACGTTTTCCTAAGGTAACAATAACTGATTAATACTGTTCACTATTCTGTTCTTCTATCCTACACGTTTTTGTACAGTGGAATCCAATTTTTTTTATTTTTTTTCTTAACTTGCTGTTTTCCATGTTTAGCAGACTAAGTGCGGCACATGCTTACAGACGGTGAAGACTGGGCAAGGAACTGCTATTTTCACGGCTGAGTGCTCTCACAGTTTTCATTTCCCATGTATAGCAGCTCTTTTAAGGAAACAAACAGCCCTTGTGTGTCCTGTTTGCCACTCTGAATGGAAGGAGCTGCCTCTATTGTCGATACACGATACTCAAAAACCAGTAAAAGTTGAAGAGAAAACAATTAGAGAAGTATCTCCATCACCTAAAGCAAAAGGAGATGTCAAATTTACAACCGAAACCAACTTTCAGGGAAGGCCTATTTTGAAGGTATACAATGATGATGAGCCACTGATGTCTCCAACTTCTGTTGCTCGGTTCAATCCTATACCGGAATCCGATGAGTATGATGAAGAGAGTGATAATGTGGTGGAAGAATTTCAAGGATTTTTCGTGGACGCAAACGTGAAGCCGGAGAAGGAGAGTTTGGTAAATTTTACCAACTTCGAGGCGAGGTTATTGCCTGAAGCAGCCGTTGTATCTGTTGGCCGGAGTTATGAAACGTATGTGATAATATTGAAACTTAAAGCTCCACCGGCGTTGACAAGGACAGCCCGAAGAGCACCTATTGATCTTGTTATGGTGCTTGATGTTAGTGGGAAAATGAAAGCTCAGGATATCCAAATGATGAAACGTGCCATGAGGTTAGTAATATCAACGCTATCCACATCCGATCGGCTTTCAATTGTGGCCTTCTCTACAACCTCCAAACGGCTTTTACCATTACGGAGAATGACAACAAGCGGAAAACGATCGGCACGTCGCATTGTAGATGCCATTGTTGCTCTAGATGGAACAGGAACCAGTGCAAGCGACGCTCTAAAAAAGGCTGCGAAAGTTCTAGAAGATCGCAGAGAGCGTAACCCCCTCGCTAGCATCATGCTCTTATCAGACTGTCCAAATGATCGTCTCACCACCACCATCTCCACCAATCAACGGTATCAATCTACCATCGTTTCCACCTGCACGCGCTTCAACAACTCGGAGATTCCGGTACATTCCATCGGACTGAACCAATCCAACGATGATGTATTCAAAAAATTCATCGGAGGCATAATAAACGTCGTCGTTCAGGATCTCCGAGTTCAAGTGGGATTCGTTTCCGGTTCAGCGCCGGCGGAAGTAGCGGCGGTTTATTCATACACAAACCGGCCCGCTGCTCTAGGTTCCGGTTCTCTCCGACTCGGCGATTTCTACGCAGAGGAAGAAAGGGAATTGTTGGTGGAACTAAAAGTTCCCACGTCAGCCATTGGGACCCACCATGTATTGTCCGTTCGATGCTCTTACAAAGACCCATCAACTCAAGAGCTCGTATACTGTAAAGAACAAGCTCTTTTGGTCCCACGTCCCCACGCCGTTCGATCATCAACCCCTAATATCCAACGGCTCAGAGATCTTTTCATTTCGACTCGAGCCATCGCTGAGTCTAAGCGATTGATTGAACGAAACGACTTAACCGGCGCGCACCACATGTTATCCTCTGCTCGTGCTTTGTTAGTTCAGTCAAATTCCAGCTCAGCTGGTGAATTCGTTCATGGCTTAGAAACCGAGCTGTCTGAGCTTCATTACAGAAGGCAAAATCAAACTCAGCAGCCACATCGACGAAGAATAAACGTACAACAAAGAGAAGATGATAAAGCTGAGCCGCTTACACCTACATCGGCTTGGAGAGCCGCTGAACGGCTAGCTAAAGTGGCTATAATGAGAAAATCGTTGAATAGAGTCAGTGATTTACACGGCTTCGAAGATGCAAGATTTTAGTTTATTTTTATTTTTATTTTCTTTTTAATATTGTAGAAATAGGTTAAAATATAGTAGTGCCTATCCATATGAAGAAGCAAACAAAAAAAAAAACTTTAAAAACGACAAAGGGTACCCGACGGCTCGGCGCTTTCTGCAGAGGAAAACAACAGTTAGTGAAAGGGTAAAGTGGGTACCCTACATTGTTTGATTAAGGCAGTGGGGGTGGGGGTTAAGAAGAGCTATGTGCTTTTGTCTTCTATTATCTCCCAAAAAAATTATAATCCTTTCTTAATGTAGAGATTTTAATGATGTTTAAATGGAGATGAACAGAATAATCTTTCTTCAATTTGTTGTCAGTAATTGTCTCTCTTGTATCTTTTGTTTTCTTCTCATAATATGTTTAATATCTTTTTGGAAATTCAAGGTTAATTAATGCAGGATATGTTTGTTTACTACTTATTGGGCATAAATACTCCCTCCGTCCCTATTTACTTGTTCATGTTTCCTTTTTTAGTTGTCCCTATTTAGTTGTCCATTTTGACAAATCAAGAAAGGACAACAAATTTTTTCCTATTATACCCTTATTTACACTTCTTGAAAATTGTAAAAGTGTATGTTGTCTCCCTCCAATTTATTTCACTTGAATTCAAATAAGTGGTTGTAATTTTGAAGTGAAAAGTTGTCATAAGGGTAAAATTGTAACTTTACTGTGCTAATCATTGTTGCCTTAATCTGTGTGTCATTTCTAAAGTGGACAACTAAAAAGGGACGGAGGGAGTACTAACTACTAGGAAAAACAGCCCTATCCTACCCAAGGTTTGGTATCCCATGATGAATTTGCATTCATCAATTGGTAGAACGCTTCCTAACAAAGATGAATTCATATTTAGAGGAATTTGAATTTGAAACATCTGATTAAAGATGAAAGAATATTTAGCACGACCTAGATTGGTAGCCCTATACACTTGAATTAATTCACCATTGAATAGTTTAATTTGTTAAGTTGTTTTAAGATGAATGAAACAATATAGATGATGGTATTAGTCAAGAATAGAGACTAGAAAGGTGGGTGTTATATTAAAAAATAAATAAATAATTTTATTACTAGTAAATGATAAATACAAAACAACTGTTGTTGTACTTTAGTTGTGATGAAGGACAATATGTATTGATTGAAGTACACCAGCACGAGCCTGGTTGCTCATCAAATAATTCCAGAGAATACCAAAATCAAAACGATTCTCTAATGATCTTGCGGTCACCACTGATGAATCATTGCACAAAAATCCAGACTAATTTAATGACCAATAAATACAATTTCCTTCCTAGAGAATAATGCCAACTCCAAATTATTATCAAAATAAAAATGATATAATCTTATTTATAAAAAATCTCATCGACATACAAATGTTATGTTATTCTTACAAATAATTCTAGTCAAAGTGTGTCATATAAATAAAAATGGGACAAATACTACTCTTTCAGTTCAGTTTATATGACTTATTTTTCTTTCTAATTAGTTTTAAAAAAATAGCACATTTTTATATTAAGTAATAATTTAACTTTAAAATATTTATTTAATTTTAGATCACAAGTTTCAAAAGTCCCGAGCTAAGTACGAAGAGAGTACATAATTTATCAACTTGTATAATTGATGATAATCAGTGAGAAGTTGAACGAGACAAGAGAATTCTACACTGTTGCCAAATATGAAAACACATGACATGATAGACATCTCTATTTTAGAGTCATTATCAATTGATTCAGAAAAATAATTAATATTGAAGATAATGACCTTACAAGGGGGGATTATTTTAATATGCACTCTCTAATCCCAATAAGAAAAAAGCAAATGTGAGGAGGGTTAATCACATGGTTAGAGTGATGGACCACACATAATCATGATCAACTCCATTTAATTTTTAGATAAATCTCTGTTCTTGAAAATCCCGAGAAAATTAGCAAGATAAAAGTGATCTATTTATGCACTTTAATGAAATTCCACGTTAGCGTTACTTTAGCTATACATTTTGTGAAAACCAAGGAAAAAAGATAGAGAACTTTTTTTGCAAATGCAACAAAGGAAGAGAAAAAGGGTTTAAGAAGAATGTAAATAATAGTTACTATGATAAAGTAGGAAAAGACACTAATGAATATTTCGCGATAAAAAAAAATATTTACTCTTTTTTTTTGAATAATTTTTCATTTTATTTGAATAACGATGATGTTTGCCTATGAAAATTTAATTTCAATTCAAAGTTGTGTTTCAAATTTGAAAATATTATTAACAAAATGTATAATCAAATACAACTTCATCTTCAACTTTAATTCCGTAAATTTCAAATAAAGCGGAAAAAAGATTAAAATTTATGATTAAACAAACGCCTAGTAAGCTTGTTGGTTTCTCTACATTTTTTTTCAAACGCCTACTAAGCTTATTACTGTACCTTCTTTTACTTTTTTGGTGGTCTTCTCCTGAAATTGCGTACCTCTGTTAGAGCTTTTTGAGAATTAACTACTATACTATAATACTTAAAAATTGGTACGTTTTATCTGCTCCCTTTTAGGCAAATTCTTACCAATCCAAACCAAACAATTCCATTGGAACCTAAAAGACACCTACTTTTTACTTCTCTATATGTCGCAATAAAATAAGATAAAAGTAGCCAATGGGAAACATAATACCTAAAACAATTACTATATGGTTCATTGATGCTGTACTTTAGGTCTTCATATTCTTATCATTTTCTCTATTTGTGGGGTTGTCACATTTTCTTTTTTTACCAATTTAACAATGTATCAAGATCTGGAACCCAAAGAGACGTGTCCCAATAGACAGAAAACACTTAATAAGTGAGTGGATATTTGAATGGGCGGACAAACCACAGTTTACACTTCAACCATGATAAATCAATTTTTGACACCATTAAAGTGATGTGTAAGCAGATATATCATATACTCATATGAGTGGAATTATTCCCTTAAATATCGCGTCTTCACAAGTGTTCGACTGTTTTCCACATAAAGGATAACAGTACTGTAGGTTATTCAACAAAAATTGACTACTATCCTAGAAATAGACATCTTCAAGGTGATATCCCTACTTATGAAACTCCATGAGAAGTCATGTGCTTACATGGAATGTAAGGTCCTATCTTTAGGAAGACATCAAGAGAAACCAAATGGTGTTATAACCAAAAGTTATCAAAACATCCATTCGGTTGCTCAATTCAGTCAAATCATCAACCCATCGCTTGATTTGTTCAACAATATTTGGACCCATATCACAGGCATTCCTTCAAGTTCATATCACATTCATTGACCTAAGGTATATGAACTGAAAGACTTAAGGCAGCTTATTTGCATGAAATGGTAAAGAATTCCTATATACATCCAATTTACCATAGTACATAGAATAGAGCAGCTTAAGCACAATTAACACTATGGTCAGAGGTACCATCAACCATGTAACGAACGAACGGGAATTAAGTTCACAGAGCATAGAGATAAAGAGGGGTAGCAAGAAGATTTTAATACAAACGCCGAGGTGATCAACTCCTACTAGAAGAACAATTGTCTACACTGACCGACCTCAACCTCCGTGGGGCAGTAGGGACACTTGAAAGGCCGTGTGTTGTTATTCTTTGACAGTTTGGTAATAGATTGCTTGCATAACACATGCCCACAAGACATCAGCATAGGGGGATTCTCCTCAGATGCCTGATCCCGACTCACTGGACAGACAAAGATAGAGTGGAACTGAAATTCTCTGTCCAAGTCTACTGGCACGGGTAATTGTTTCATGGATTGCCATTCCTGCTTTTTCCCAATCATCACATTCATCAGTTTCAGAAGGGTTGGCAATCCCTGGACGCCTGCTGCAATGGTCACACTCAACGGACTCTCATATGATTGACCCATGAGATTGCAGAACTGCCGAGCAAGCTCTTCAGCCAATTTATCCCAGTGGAGAGGTGATAGTAAATCTGAGTAAGGTGAGGACTCCAGTTTCTCAGCCCACAATAGACAGGCCATGAGCCTCTGGATCTCTGCCAAATATTTGGTGGCAAAAGGTGGGAAGAAAGTTCTAGCATAGTTTAAAGCTCCATCTCTACCTCTTTTTTGCAGAATTTCTACAAACTGCTGCCTGTGTAGCTTCATTTCAATATCAGATCCACTCAGCTTAAGTTTCTCACTATTCGTGGTGGCCCAACTCAGAGCTGGCTCCAGGTTCCTTGACCTCATGGCTTCAAGTATTTGATACATTTGCAGAAAAGGAGATTTTTGACCTGCAGCTTCAGATTCTCTGGCCTCATTCACGAAACAATCACCAAGATCAAAGTGGCCTTCCCGGTAGAAATGGCTGGCAATTATCTGGTTAACAGTATGGATATCAGAACCAACATTCCTGTAAGCCTTTGATATATCAGGATTGAGTGACTTCTCAAGGAGCTTCGGGTACTTGCTTAGTGCAACATTTAGTTCTTTTTGTGTTCCTTCCATCTGACTGAGTGGAGCAACTTCCTTCAACTTGGCTTTAAGTTCACTTAGAATCACTTTGTGTTCACTCAGAGATGCAGTGTCATTAGCTGACTGTATTCTCAACAGTGCTTGTTCTATTTCATGACTGATCTGCTCTATCACTTCTTGAGACTTTGATGATGCAACCTTTTGCTTCTTTGTGACACGATCAAAGGCATCTTTAATGGTACTCAGCTCCATTTTCTAATTTCTCGAATTCCTGCTAGAATTTCTCGGTGTAAAATTGGCAATCCCCTAGATGAAAAGGATACAACGTCATTATGCATATACATATGGGCACAATAGAAGATAAGAAAAGGAAACGAAGAATCCATCGGTGCCTAACCACCAGACTTGACTGTGCGCGCTTGTGCCTGCAAAAAATATTTTTACTCCTAAGAACTGCCTAACTTTAACTCATTGTGAAACACAAGATCCTAATTAGCTAAAGCTAAAAGAAAGTTTAAGATCCTTAAAGAACCGGAAGGTGACAGGATCATTAAAAGTTAGTAACTAATTAGACATGGAATATTTTAATTGCTTCATTGTATACCTTTACCAGCTGCAAGTATTGTCTCAACAGTTGAGGAAACACACACACACATCTCTCCCCTCACATAAAATATACCTTGCATCAATGCTTCAGTACTTCATAACCAAATATATCCTTTTCTTCAGCCCATCTTAACCGAAGCAAATAGACCAAAAGATAAGAAGTTGTTTAACTTATACATGATGCATAAGGAAAAGTTAACATAGTTGCTGGAGTTCGAATGTGAAGTTGTTGTTAACAAAGAAAAAGCACTAGATTAAAGTTGCCAAAGTTTGAAACCTGAGAAAAAAATATGGGAAATGTTAAGACAATGGTTTTTGAGCCTAAATCAACCACAAGAGTCAGGTTATGATATGAAGACTGTCCAAGAAATCATAAGAGAGAACTCATTCTCTCAACTAATATGGGACTCTAATGCCCCCTGCACACCTATGCTTGAACATATGGAGTGTGGACAACATAAGGAGATAACAGCCTGAAGTGTGGACAACATAAGGAGATAACAGCTCGTTCAAATGTTAGCATATCACGTCTGTACGTCTAGAGTCATGTATGTCTAGAAATTAAAATTTATTGTAATTAGATAATAAAAATCTTATAGAATATTCTATAAGATTCCTTAAGATACTCTATATTTACTTAGCTTAATAGCATAGAGATACTAATTACCTACCGCGTAGATAGCCCAACACTCCTATATATGTGGGCACCCTCTTGCACATTATTATTTGATCATGTCAATGATAAGTCTTCTCTGACCTCACATGGTATCTCTACAATCTTGGTAAAGACTCGGATAGCTTTGCCGATGGGTGTTGTTGGTCACATGTGACAGCCTCCTTTTGATGTTGGTTCCGTTCATCTCTCCGGCTATCAAAGTCACTACTCTATGAACGATCATTCAAGCGCCACTCATCCACAATGACCATTCACACATCGCTGCTTTGTGGCAACTGCTTCGGCACCACTACTCTCTAGGATCGTTCAAACACCATTCATCTTTCAGGTGACGGTTCTAGTGCCACTCTCTCTCTAGCAAGAAGTGTGAGACTTTCTATGCAACTAGGATCTCACTCTAAACTTTTGGAGCGTTTATTATAGTTCTAGCCATTCAAGTTACACACATAATATCCTAGGGATTTGCAACATCAGTTGGAGCACCTTGACTAATTTCACGAGGTACGTGCTACCTATACCTCCCACGAGTATAGGTACCGGTACCTCTTTCCATCAAGACTTGGATGGACGGGAAGAAATCACATAAAATTTTGAACATGACACCTTATGGTTGTCTATGTAGCAACTAATAAGGAAACAACAAATGATGATTGAAATCAAAAGCAAGACACTACAAGAATAAGATCAATACTACAACAGACACCACCCACCCTAAACCCATCGAACGCTACACCTTGAGTGCGTAACTTAAATATAGTCATTTTTGCTAAACAATGGCAACCCAGGATAACTTCAAGGAAGGTTCTTGACACCACCACCATATGTAAATCACAAGGGACACAAGAACAAAGAGCATGTTTCGAGTAGAACATGCATTTTTGAATATGTACGAACATTGTTGCTCTGTAGCATATACAAGTCACGAAGAATGCCAATGAAAGGTTACGGAAACCAATATATTGGACAGGTCATTTGTAAAGAGGTTTAGATAGGCTTCTAGAATTTAAAAAAAATGAAAAGAAAGGTTCAACGAGATGACCCAAAACCTAGAGATTGGTCGGAACTAGTACTCATGCTGTTTTAGTTAGGAGATTTTTCTCTTCAAGCATGTGCATGCTCTACTTTATGGACTTTCAAAACTACCATAAGAAAAACTCTTTGAAACTATTGTATTTAACAAATATTGCATTTTGATGTCAGAGGCCGAGCAATTCATCTGCTATCACGAAGGACTGATCCAGATTGTATTGGCGTATCTCAAAATTCAACCTGCCATCGTAAATTACACTCGACACCCCATTGATATAGTAATATGTACTACTTTCACTATTCTATGTCCTTCGAAACCCTTTCCCACAATCAAGAAACGTGTACTCCATCAAGCCTATGAAATCCTTGTTGCTTGTAAAATAGAACCTATAAAATAAGGTTCTCCTCCAAGTGGGTGTGACAAACGTCATGCAAAGTTCTCTTATACCAGGGTTTAGAAAAAATATGTGAGGTGTTATATTGTATCTACTACCTAAATCTTACTGGTCAGAGTTACTTGAACCTCTAATGACAAAGGTAACAAGTATCAGTGGAATATTCGAGGTGCATGAAAGAGACCCTAACAACATAATTATAAGAAAAATAAGAATAAGGCCGCCTTAAACGCTTCAAGTTGACCTTGAGTGTTTTAACCAAATCATCCATTGTTCCATCGACTTACTGCATACTCCTTTGTTTCAATTTATTTGACTTAGTTTGTCTGGGCATGGAGTTTAAGAAAGTAAACAAAAATTTTGAAGCTTGTGGTTGTCAACTAAAAATATGTATAATGTACCAAAATGGCCTCTAATTTTGTAATCATAAACATGCCACGTGGAATTTTAAAATTAAAGAGTTGTCAAATAAGGAAAGAGACGTTCTCTTTAAAATGAACTAATAAGGAAAGTAAGACAAACAAATTAAAACAAATTAAAAAGGGTAGACAGCTGGTCCCTAGGTGTTTTTTATGCAATTTGACAAGTGAAACTAACAGCCACCTTTTCTTGCACTGTAATTACACTGCTCAAATCTGGAATTTGTTCCTTAGCATCTCAAATCTGAATTGGACAATGCCAGAATGTACATCAAATGTGTTGAAGAGCTGGGTAAGGAGAGGGGGTACCAAGAGCCAGAAGAGATGGTGGAGGTTAATACCATCATGTATATGGTGGTCAATCTGGAAGGAAAGGAACAGTAGATGTTTCGACAATAGATCCAATTCCATACACAAGGTCAAATGGAATTGTATAGTATCTCTACTTTTTTGGTGTAAACAGTTGTGTATAGTAGATACAGATCAAATTGTAGATTTGATAGGAAGTTTGTAATTGACACTTTTTGGTGGTGGCCAGCATGCCCTTAATGCTGAAGAATACAACCTTGCCAGTTTCAAAAAAAAAATTAAAAAGAGAGAGTATTTTCTAAAAATTAGACAATATTGAAAATAGTTAAGTGTGTGATGATGCATAGTTGAGAGTATTCAGGAAAGAAGAAGAAGATGTAGAGTTCTAAATGCAGCCCTAGTCACTTATGTGGTATTTTGGAGCAAAAGAGATATGAGAGCTTTTGAATAGGTGGAATATGACTTTGTACACACTTACATCTGTTATTTGCTTTGATTAACTTTGCTTATGCTTATTGTTCTACGTATAAAGTTCACTCACGGGTTGCTTGGAGGTTAAGTGGAATTAATATCCCTAGCTCAAGCATAATTTTTCGTTATAATTTTGAACAGAAGATAGCAAAAAAGAAACATGAACTTAGGTTTCAAATTCAAATCAAATAGCACATCCACTGTTATACCCAATAGTCTGAAGAATTTAGCCATCACTTTTGTTATCCTTTTATAAACAAGAAACCCCCAAGGGCCTGTGTGTGCACAGTTAGAATACAAGATGAGTAAAACAATTCAACATGATCATTAATCTGCAAAAATGAAGAGATAAGAAGTGACATCGCAAGACTGATTCAGATGCTGCATCTAGACCACACTAATCTAATGCAGCAATCTCAAAATTGGGGGTACTATCCTTCTTAGTAAATATTTTTTTCCTAATGACTTGCACAAAAGTCATTTCATGGAAGGGACACTATGGATGCAGATTTCAATGAAACTGGAATATGTACGCCTAATGCTTCGGTACCTAACGATTTCTGACAAGAAATACATGAAAGATTTGTTTTATGTTTGAACGAGGAATTCAAGAAAAATACATGTCCAAAAGCCATTTCATGTAAGGGAAACTGTAGATGCAGATTTCAACAAGATTGGAATATCTACGCTTGTTGCTTGGGTACCTAAGCATTTCTGATTTCTTTTATGCTTGGAAGGAGGAATTCAAGAAAAGTACATGTCAACAAGTAAAAATCCAGTCTAAACTTCAGTGGATTAGTTGTGGCTTTATTTTGTAACTAGAATTAGAAGAACTTCTGGTCGAACTATATATTTGTCATACTCTGAGAAACAGGTGCAATTGTGCACCCACTAACCTAAAAGTTGAGCTCAGAAGATCCTAATTCACAACAAATACACTCCCAACCTAATATAGATTGGAAATCCTTTCAATTAACAGAGCTCAAATAATTACTAAGAAATTTCATTCATCATAATTTGCTTCCAACGGAAATGAAATCATTTGCACGCTTCTCATCCCCAAATTCTCAACAAATAAGCATAGAGCTAGCAACAAGCAGGGTAAAATATCCGCATGCTACTAATTAAAAATTTACATGTTCTTAGCTCAGGACTGAGCCGTAGATCTGGAAAATAACTGCTATATCTTCAGAATAAATAACCAATTTATTACTATAATAGGTATCAATCAACAAACAATTATTGCATAAGCACTCACCCGATAGCCGGATCTTCAAATCCGAAGATGATCCAAACAGTCAACGTCTAGAAAGTTCCAACAATCCTCAGAAAGCTAGATTATGATTTCGAGTCAAACACTTAACAACATACAGGATTTCGAGCGAGATTGACTGACGGGTGATGGAGCAAGGAGGAAGATGAAGCGGATGAAGAAAGGGTGATTTGCAGGTGAAGATTGTGGTAGAGACGAGAAGATGGGTAGGGTTTCCTCCGTGGCTGTTATGTTTTATTTGGTTAAGAATGAAATGTAGTGATTAGTGGGTGCAAAAAGAAAATGCTGCGGAAGTTGTTGTGGCTGTCAAGAATCGAACCCACGGCTTGCTTTAAAGGGGTTTTATCCTTTGCAAAGGTTATGAAATTTCCTTAAATTTTGTGAAATAAACAAAAATGTCTTTTGTTTATACTTTTGCCAAAAATGTCATTGATGTTAATATTTTTGTTCAAAAATGTCTTTGCCGTTAATATTTTAGTTCAGAAATATTCGTATAGTTATTAAATCGATCAAAAATGTCCTTTTTTGAATAACTATAATTTATTTTCTTTTTAAACACATGTTCTTTCTAATAGAAATATTATTAAAGGACCCTATCCTTGTTTCTTTCTTTTAAAATCACTTTAACAAATAAAATGTAGGAAATGTTTTTTTTCTTATTAATATAATTTTATCAATTAAAATAGAATAACTTCATGTACCCTTTTAACGTATAATATATGTCATGTATATAAAATCATAGTAAACTCATCATTAAGTTTTATTTATATAACGATAAAAAATAATTATAATACAATAAGCAATATTTTCACTTTTTACTTTTTTCTGAATTGAAGTAGGTAAGCATTTGCTAATTTTTTAAAAATATTATTAAAAAAAACGTGTTAAAAAGAAACTAAATAATATATTTATTTGCGAAAAGGACATTTTTTATTCATTAGATAACAATGAGGGCATTTTCTTTACCAGAGTATTGACGACAAAGATATTTTTTGGACCAAACCTTAAATAAAAGAATATTTTTATTCATTTCACATAGTTTAAGGGTATTGTTAACTATTTTCCATATTTCAAATTGGAAAAATAAACATATATATCCCTCAATTTGCAATTTAGAGTAGTTGTGTCCCTCATTAAAATAAATTGGGCGTATATCTAGAACTGTTGTCTAATAAATTGCATTTTATTTGAGAAAATGCTCTGATATACCCCTCAAATTTATTATTCAGAGCTGATATCCCTTTTTTTTTTTTTTTATGAATATGACACATATATACCCCTGTTGTTATACTAATGACTCACATATTACCCTCACCTCTTTCTCTAACGGAAAAAAAAATAGTTA
Organism: Solanum stenotomum; assembly: GCF_019186545.1. Taxonomy (NCBI): domain Eukaryota; kingdom Viridiplantae; phylum Streptophyta; class Magnoliopsida; order Solanales; family Solanaceae; genus Solanum; species Solanum stenotomum. Next base: position 44,083,136 of record NC_064293.1, read on the forward strand.
AAATTTTTAATTATTTGTTTTAAAAAATATATAATCCATATGGTTATATTTATAAATACTCCTCACGTGTATTTAATTTTGAGATTAATTTGAAGTATTCATATCATTTTTGTCCAAACTAGCATCCAAAATAACTCATAACTCAACCCAAATAAAGCTTCTAATATCAACAGACAACAATGGAGTTATGCCACAAAAATAACAAATCTTCAATTCAATTTTGACCGCTTCAATAATGACCGTATTCATCTAAGTTGATGATTCTCAACATCCGAACACACGCAGTCACTTCAAAATCTCAACAACTTGAAATTATGATGAGTCAACAGTGAAAAATTATTGAAGAACTTTGAATTTTTTTTAAACTAATCGTCAAATTTAAAGAACACAAAAGGTCAAAACTGAATTTAGCTCAATAATACCACACAAGAGAAAATCTCGGAATAATTTTCAATATTCCATTCATTTACAACAACTTCCATACACAAATTTTAGAAGTAATTCGGCCATAAATAAGAATGTCGATTCGAAGACCCAACAATTTCGTTTCCAACTTCTCCACCCAATGTGCCATATAATTTTAGCGGGTGAATCGAAGTCAATGAAATTTCAAGCACCATATCAATTGAACTTTCAAAAATTTCAAAATTAAACTCAAACAATGAACTCAATAAGAACAACATACAGTGAACTATTTTAAAAAATTTGCAATTTTTTCAACGTTTTATATTTTTGATTGGCAAAACAAATGGAAACAGTAATTATAAAAACCAAATTCATGTACTGCGTGCTAATCAATTAGTATTGTTTTTTACAAACAATTGGTTGTGCTTTTGTTTGCTTATAAATGGGTATGTGCAAAAAAGTGTTTAACTGGGTTCGTTTTTGGTGTTGGTTTGGATAAAAAGAATATGCGTACTTCAAATCCACTTGTCTATTTTAAGATTGAGTTTCAAATATTTAACAGATAGAGATATATTTGACTCAAAGTATAACGGTAAGGGTATATTTGGATCAAAAGTATAATGAAGAGTATATTTAAACTATTTCTAATAGTATAGGAATAAATATGACCCTTTTCAGTTAAATTTATTATTTTGATGGTTAAATTTATTTTTGTTTCACTAATTTTCTAGTAAAATTTATCATAGATGACCTATTTTTTTTTCAAATACAAAACTAAATTACAATATAACTGAAAAGAATAGTTTTAAAATATAATATAGCAAAAAAAAAATTAGTTTTAATTTTTTTTCATTACACTAAAGAATGAAAGAAAAAAATAAAATAAATAATAAACTCAAATAATGATAATCCAAGAAATCAAAAAATAATTTATGTATGAAAAAGATTAAAATATACTTTAAACTTTGCTTGATGGATCATATATACCCCTACATAATTTATTTATTTTTAAAAAAATATTAAAAGCAAAAAAATATAAATTTTAAACTAATTTTTTCATTTTGAGCTCTTTTGTAACGATGGGTGTATGTGAACCGTTTGTATAACGGTAATGTTATATATGAGTCACTTTCATAATGAGGGCATATCAGCTCCAAATGACAAAGTTGGGGGGTATATCATACCCTTTTCCCCGTATATTTACTCTTTTCGTTAACATATTTATATATATTTAGTTGAAGAAAAATTGTAATATTGATTTTTTTAATTTAAAAAATGTCGCGCGGTTTTAAAAAGAAAAATAAAGTTACTCAATGATAAAATGAGATTGAATTGAGTCTAAATAGAGAAGGATTGAAATTTTTTTATATCAAGATTGTGATTTATTTCTTACTTTTTTATGGGCTAATTATTGGCTTGAACCACTCGATCATACATTTACAACATAGGTATATATTATATATCATATTAATAACTTTGTTTTTTCTCCCTCAAAAATAAGCACTTCAACAAGCTATATTATAATTTTTTGAATATGTAGCTAAAATATATTTGAAATACTCACTCCCCTAATATACATATTTGAGAAATATTAGATTATCACAAGAGATTAACTAATATTCAATAATAATTGGAAATCAATTTACAAAATTAAATAATTTTAATTGAGTTATTCTCAATTCACAATTATTTAAATACTCACTCCCCTAATTTTTTTTTTTTTCAGATTTCAATTACAGGATCTAGTTTTATTGAGAGTAAATTTTATTTATTTTTCTAGCACAAGAATTATGGAGCAGAGCTTTCTAATGAAATGAATATTTCATGGCAATAAGAAATTTCTTTGTTCTTATAAAATTAGGTAAAGCTGATGGTTTGGTTTATGTGTTACAAAATGATACCATCAGGAAATTTTGTATTCACTAACATTGAAGTAGAAAGTAATAGCTTATGTTGTTCTTGTAAAGTGGCTTTACATGATAGCAACATTGAATGACCACACAAACAAATTCTATAGTAATATACAATAAATATTGCCATCGAAGAATCATAGTCAAAATTTAAAGTTCTCGTCATATCTATGCAAATTTAAAATCAATTATCAAACTTGTAGTAGTTTCCTTTCTTTTAGGTCATTCTCATTCCAAACAAAACCTCAACATGACTTGGTCAAAATATCTTTTACGCGCCAAGGGTAAAACGAAAACAAACAGAAATCAACAAATTAGCCAAAAATAAAAGAAGGAATAAATACACCCGAAGGCAACGCCTTATTGCATACATTTTTCTCCCATCGTTCCACGGAAAAGCCACCAAGTATGTTGAAACCGAATGCGGATTCAGGCTATATACGCCCGACGCACAATATTCTTGGCCTCGTTTGTTCTGGGTCATTCCTCCAGCTCTCTCTTTTCTATATTATTCACCGTTTGCCCATTCACAACGAAGCCGGATCGTTACTTTCGCTTCCGTTGTGGTCTTTTTTTCCAGATCAAGAACGTTTCGCTTTGTGTTCTTCGCATCTACTCCCTTTTCGGTATTATTCGTCGGATTCGACTCCATCGGCTAGGTTTTTTCAGGTATGGAAGATCTATTACTAAGTTTTTTCGAAAATTATTGATTCTTGAATGAATTCCTGGTGCTTTTCGATATTTTTATCGATTCGGGTACATATTTTTCCAAATAACTTGGATTTGTAGGGTTCTTGGATATTAGTTACTGACAATTTGGGACTTCTTGTTCTTCATAAAAAAAAACTAGGGTTTCTAACAATCAAAAATAAAATTAAGATCGATTTCTAGGTTTTCTTGAAAATTATTGATTCTTGAACGAATCACTGGTGTTTTTCGTTATTCAAGATCGGTTCAGGTGACAGTTTTTCAAATATCTTGGATTTTGTAGGCTTCTTGGATATTAATTACTGACAATTTGGGACTTCTTGTTCTTCATAAAGCTAGGGTTTCTAACGATCAAAAATAAAATCAATTACTAAGTTTTCATGAAAATTATTGATTCTTGAATGAATCACTTGTGTTTTTCGGCATTCATGATCGATTCAGGTAATATTTATTCAAATATCTTGGATTTGTAGGCTTTTTGGATATTAATTGCAGGCAATTTGGGACTCCTTGTTCTTTATAAAAAAATCTAGGGTTTCTAACAATAAAAAATAAAATCAAGATTGATTACTAAGTTTTCACAAAACCATTGAGTTTTGAATGAATCACTAGTGTTTTTCGGCAGTCTTGATCGATTCAGGTAATATTTATTCAAATATCTTGGATTTGTAGGCTTCTTGGATATTAATTACTGATAATTTGGGACTTCTTGTTCTTCATAAAAAACTAGGGTTTCTAACAATCAAAAATAAAATAAAGATTGATTACTTAGTTTTCATGAAAATTATTGATTCTTGAATGAATCACTGGTGTTTTTCGGCATTCTCGATCGATTCAGGTAATATTTATTCAAATATCTTGGATTTGTAGGCTTCTTGGATATAAATTACTGATAATTTGGGACTTCTTGTTCTTCCTAAAAAAACTAGGGTCACTAACTATCAAAAATAAAATAAAGATCAATTACTAAGTTTTGATGAAAGTTTCAAATCATTGATCAGTTCAAAATTTGCATAAGTATGTCTGATTTATTTCCATATCTGATCTTTGGTAGATGTTGATTGCTTTTGTCTTCTGCAAATCAACTCAATTTTGGTGTGATCCGGTTGTCAAAATGTAACAAGTTTTAGAATTTCTCTTGTTACTATGTTATGGTGGAAAATGTTTTATGGTTACCATTGTGCTTATTTCCGTGGTCATAACTTCCATCTCTCTCTCTCTCTTTTCAGGACTTCTGATTGTTGGTGTTTGTGCGTTATTGAGAACTTGATTGGCTGACCCAGAACAACTATGGGCGAATATGAAAGAGATGTAATTTAATTTTTATTCTTTAAATATTCATTATTCTTCTTAATTGTTTATCTTCTGCTTTGATATGACAACTTTATTGTATTCATTCAGGAATATGAGGAGTATGAAGATTTGGATGAATATGAGGAAGAAGGTGGTGCAGAGGAATATGAGGAGGAAGAAACCCAGCAACCTCCAGAAGAGTTGTTGGAGTACTTGGAGCTGAGACAACAACTGAAAGAAGATATCAGGAAGCAGATGAAGAAAGAATTAGGTTCTGCTAATGACCTTTCCCGTGAAAATAAAAAGACATTGCCAAGGGACAAGTAAGTGCCACTAGCGCGTTTCAGATTTTGGACACCCTTGTTTGTTGTCAATATGGTATTTTCCTTGATATTGAATCTATCAATTATGTGAAATGAATATATTCTCACCCAGTCTGCTGCTTTTTTCAAACCCATGTCAAGTGGATTTTTGGATGTCAATTTATATGTCTTCTTTGGATATATGATTGTCATCCTCGGCCGGAGTTTCTTTTGAAGTTGTTCACTTTTGAAGATAATTAGGACTTCTGCGAAAAATCTGATTTCTAGATTCTAAGAACTATAATTCTAATATTTCTGGTTTGTTTCTAGTTTTCATGGCATAGTTGCAAAAAGTATAGCAGCATGTCGGGAAAGCTTCGTACAATAGCCTTTCCCTGGATCATGCCCATAGCAGGAGCTTCATGCACCGGGCTGCCCTTTTTTTCTAATTGCATGAAATAGTATCTCTTACTCCGTTTAAAGATTTATTTGATGGGGGTATACATTGATTTCAGTTTTGCGGCTTCTGGTGTTCGTCTTAATTCCTGTTTCTTTTCTGGCACTTTCAGTTATGGTTCCTTCTTTGGACCTTCACTGCCTGTAATTGCTCAAAGAGTAATCCAAGAAAGCAAGTCGCTGTTGGAGAATCCAAACTTGGTAGCAAAAGTCATGAAGTCAAACCACACTGTATGATCTAGTTTTAATTCATATGAAGATGCATGTGCTTCAGTTTAGTTTTCCAGTAGAGTACATGCTAAGAGTCTAAGACAACAGCTTTAGGTTCCACCTTTGCACTTTGGAAAATTTGTACTTTCTATGACATGCCAATATTGTATGGTTAATTGTCGTCATCTTTATTGTAGCCTATGGGCATTGATGGCACATACGTACCTTTCCATTGATGTCAGTGGCATACCGCATACCTTATATCTGTTACATTACATTTCTGTTCTTGCAGAACAATAAGAGCTCTGCATCAAAACACACAGGATCAAAATCTGGTACCAGCAACAATGCACCAAAAGTCAATAATGGGGTACTGAATTTATTTAGTGGAAATTGTTTGTACTTCTCTTCATTGTGTTTTACTTCTGGTTTCCTCTTTGTAATTTGCTGATGCCTTTCTTAAACTATTTTTTGCTATATGAATTTCTGCAGTTAAAAACAAAGGTGCAGATGTTAAAAAATACAAGAGATTACTCATTTCTATTATCTGATGATGCTGAACTTCCTGTTCCATCAAAAGGTTCTCTACCTCATAAAGCCTCTGTTGCTAATTCTGGTGCATTTTCTGTCGTAGCTGATCTGGTAATTTATTTAGTGGCTCAGGGAGTAATCTATTTATTCAGAAAACTTATTCTATATTTTTTTTCTGCACGAGTAGCTTTACCACCAAGCACCAAGCAATCTTCAAGCAATACTTGGAGAAAGTTGCTAGATGATCGTGTAGTACGGAAACCTATCCTAGGAAGCAGTCAAATGCCACATCAACTGTTGAGTCAGAAATTTGTTTCTGTTAGTAAACAAACTCAACTAGCATTAGATTCCAGGAAACAACTGGGTAGCAGTAAAGGGAGTGGGCCTGGCCGGCCTTTGGGAGTTCATCCCAAAATCATAGGTGGTCCAAACGGCAAGAGGGTTTTGATACCAGGTGTAAAGAGCACTGTGCCTGCTTTGCATAAGCCAACCTCTTCAAAGTTGCAACCTTCTATTCCAAGGCAATGCTTAGTACCGAAAAAAGAAATACTACAATCTGGAAAATCAAAGGTGATGCCACAACAAGCTAAGCCTTCATACAAACATAAGCCGATTATGCAGAAACAGGCAGTGCCATCGTCTAATTCTCAGGTCTCACCTATATTTTCATTTGCATGCTATCCATTTTATCTTTTCCTTCTCTTGCAGAGAATGAAGACCTACTTGCCCTTCATTTTGGTTTGGGTCCTTCGTGGGGGGTGGGTGGTTGTTCCAAGGAGTAGTAGTGGTGATGAAGACATGCTGATCTTGATTTTTGATTTTAACAGATAAAGCAACTGCCTCCTAAAAATGCAACTCGTTTTTTGGAAGATAGGCACCCTGTAAGGAAGCCAATGAGACATGAAGAAGAAGATGATGGAGCAGAAGCTATTAGTATGATTAGGAGGATGTTTAGGTACAAATTCTTTCTATTTTTATTTTTTCTGAGAATTTTTTTTTTTTAAAATTATTGTTATTGTCAAATTATTCCTTGTAGGTTTCTTTTAGTTTATTCATTAGCTAAGGGTTTGTGAGACTTGAAAACTTTATAGCCTTTAATAACTTTTTTGTACATGTGGATACTCTTCTGAGTCTTCCCAGAGGAAATGGATTAAGTTAAATATTTACGTTCTCTGATACAGTTGATATAGATAAAACTTGTTTTATGTTCTTTACGTGATGTAGTTAAATGAAACAACATATCCCACAGGGTGGGGTCAGGGAGATAGTTAAATTAAGATTTCTGAAACTGCAAGGTGCTGCTAGCTTTGATAATGCTTAATGTTGAATTTCATCTAGTTTGTTGGCCTGAGAAAGTATTATCTTTTTTTTGCAGGTATAATCCCAATAGGTATCAAGATGAGGATGACACTAGTGATATGGAGGCTAATTTTGATGACATACTGAAGGAAGAAAAACAAAGGTTGGCTCTAAAACTATAGTTAACTTCCTTTGTGTTTGGCTCTAAAATGTTTTTTTTTTGGATTTTTCTAATACAATTTTGAAACCTTAAATCAATGCTTATGACAGCTGTTTAATGAAAAACCAGCAATTTTTCTAGACTGGGGGTGGGGTTGTCTTGGTGGAGGAAGAAAATGTTTTCCAATTTGCTATGTTTTTGTTGGTCAAAACTTTCTTAAAAATGAGGAAAATGACTCCGTCAATGGTAGTAGGAAAAACACGTTCTATGAGTTGCATTCCAAGTTTATTGTCTCCTCTCCATCCACCCAATCCCCACCCCTTGATCATCCCCACCCCCATGCCACTTCCCATCTCATCTTGCCTCCATAGTATTTTGCTAGATAACATATAAATGCTCTTGGATAAATATTTTCTTGCTTACTTACCGAACAAGATAACATTTTCTGTGAAAAAACATTTTCCTTCATACCCAACACACGTAGGTATCTAGGACATGTATTGTCTGTTTGCTATTTGTGCTCTTGGTAGTACTTATCTTGTCATGATAACGTCTTCAATAATCTCCTGTGCAAACAAGAGAGGACGCTGAGTGCTGATCTCAATTTATTTTGTTCTCCAGTGCGAAAATAGCAAAGAAAGAGGATGACGAGGAACTCCGGAAGATAGAAGAAGAAGAAAGGAGGGAGCGGTTGAGAAAACAGTCAAAGAAGCGCAAGTTGAGCCATTAATGATGGGAAAGATGTTTTCCTTGCTTATTAGATAGAACTATAGACGTTTTCATATTTTGCTAGCACAAAGTAAAGGGGGCTTCTGGGGAGTTTATACAGGAATATCTGAGTCTCCGCTTAATTTACCTGTTGATATGTATCTATTGAGCGTTGTGGCTCATTGCCCAAGCACGGTTGCAACAGAGAGTTTTTAATCTTTCTGCAGCTGCAATAATTTAACGCGCCCCTGTTTGTAAGCCAGTTGTGAGAAAAATCTCAGGTACATGAGCACCTGTTGAGTTTATTTGCTACATTATTTTCTGCCGTGACATGTGCTTATGACTTGCGTTATAATTCAAATATTGGTTTCTGAATTTTCAATAATTACGTATATTATAAATCATTAATGTTTTTTATGCTTTATATCTATTGTTTTTTGCATTAATAAATACTTGGGTTGGATTCTGAGGTCACATATCCCGAATGATTAGTATATGCAAAAAAATTGTTTGTTTTTTGTCTAGGAAAAAATGCTTCTTGGAGGGCGTACTTCGTTTCCAATTTGTTTTTGAATTTTGAGAAGCTGTCTCTAACAGCGGATAGTTTGGTGTCAAATTGTCAAACTTGAGATGCAATGAACTTGAACTAGACTATTGCCGGGAAGATGGACTAAAATGAAGAAAGAGATTTACTTGAATGAGCAAGCCACTTGTTGAACAAGCTACTAACATCAGCTAGGGATGGATAGCTTGGTTGGTGAGAGAATTTTAGCTGCATCGTAAATTGTCAATGATTAACAAAACAATCTTTAAAATATTAGTCAAATTTAACCTAATTTAAATTTTTCCACGTCAACCTCGCTTTAATTTGACGGTTATGAGGGGTGCTGTTAACAGTTAGGAGAAGGAGTGTTTGGGCATTTTGAATGAATCACGTGACACTTGACGGTAGAAACTAGAAAGTATCAAAATCTCCGATTTATCATAGCTAGCAATTCTCGTCTCTCTCTGTCAAACTGTCCCACTCGTACTCCCTACTGTAACAACAAACGGACAAATGATCACGGTGATGCTTTCCAGTTCATCCATTGGCAAAACTTCTCTTTCTCGGAGCAACTTCTCTCCATTTAATGCCAAACCTTCTCGAGCTTCCTCCATTTGTTGCGTTAGGTAATACATTTTACTGGTAAGGTCTGCATACACCCAACCCTATATTGCACTTGGTATGTTGTTGTTGTAATACACCTAACTAGTATAGCTCATTTAGCTCCCTTCTGATTCTATTTCCTTCTCTTAATTGTTGCTTGTTTAAGCGAAATTATGGTATTCCTGAAAGTTTATAACAGAGAAATGTTTGTCTAGCATGAAAATTGGAAAAAATATTGCTATTTGTTCGCCGTATCATTACACCATATATTTATAAGATAACATATAAATACTCCATTCCTTGTATGTTTCTTATAGTTTTGATTTGTTCGACTTTTTTCAGGAAGAATGCATTGAGTAATGGCTCATCTAGTGGACCTTTGCAGTTGGAGTGAGTATGAATCCATCCTTCTCCCCTCTCATATAAGTTAGCTTTTCTGTGTGACTGAAAGTTTATCCGTTTTATTGTAACTAAAATACTATATTGTTTTGCAACATAGGTTGGGAAACCAGAGTAGTGATGAGGTACTGCAGTGTTTTTCTTTCAGTTGCTTCAATCCTGCTTTACTACGTGTTTTCATCTACTGCAATATTTTCGTCTTTTTTTCTTATTATAGAATGTTCCTCAAATGAGGAGTGCCGTTAGGAAACTTTTCAGAGAAGCTCAACAGAGTAAGTTATTGTTGATGCACTTTGTCCATCCGAGTTTACTTAGTACATGTGTAATATATCTTCTTATTTTGTTTTACTGAATGCCTTCTATCTAGATATCTTGTACTTGAACAAACAACGCATCTTGGCAATGGAAGAGCTTGATAGAGTAAAAAGAGAGAAACGTTCATTGCTTGATTGAATCGAGCAACTAGAGAGAATAAAGCTGATGTATACAAGAAAAGGTTGTGGTACTATTCTTGCATTCTTCTTTTATCTTTTGCAGGACCTATCAGAGAGTTTCCTTCAATGAAAAACACAATACCCTACATATGAACAGCCACATGAACCCACTATAAGAGGGGCAATCTCATTCAACAACAACAATAACAACATACTCAATGAAATCCCATAAAGTGGGATATGGGGAGGGTAGAGTGTACACAAACCTTATTTCTACCTCTTGGAGGTAGAAAGGTTGTTTCTGAAAGACCCTCGGCTCAAGTGAAACAATTCAAATAGTAACGGAAAAGATATAAAATGACAGTGAAGAAAAACATGTCAACTAACAGGAATAGGAAAGCAGGCGGGGCTGGCAATCTCAGTCAACTAAGACCAATAAGGTGCCCAATGATAAAGAGGAAGAGTATTTTAGGTTAATCATGTTGAAAATGTATGAAATTGATGAAGTACATTTTGGTCTCTTTTGATAATTTACTTGTGCTAGATTTTGGTTATGCAAGATATGTAATCTTATGTCGTATCTCCCCAACTTTTAGAAGTTTGTGTCTTGTTATCCATTTCAGTTTCAACAGAAAACTAATGTCTGATCGTTTAAAACAGAACTTTCTAAATGCCATTTAGGATGTATGAAGTGATTTCTGTTACATGCGGAAGTTGTAGATATAATGGTCAGAGTCTTCGACTTAGTATGCATTTACTTATCCTGTTTCTTGTATTTTGGTATCTTCTCGTTTTTTCTTATCCTAGTCAATTTGATGATTCTTGGCACATGTTCCGAAGAGTTTGCATGTGGTGATAAAACCAAGATCTCATTATTGGTTTCATGAAACAGATAAGTTCTCACTCAGTGCTGAGTTACTACTAAGGATAGACTCTATGGTTCTTACCAGTTTGATTGGCAGCAATGAGGCATCAGAATTTAGATGGCTGGACATGGATTCAATAGGTAGTATAGCTGATTATTTCTCTGAGATAATGCATAAACAGGACACTGAGCTTCTGGTAGAGCTGCGCCACTTCCCCCGAAAAAGTAGAAAGTACGTTTTCAACAATGTGTTGACTTATTTTGGAAGGTATGACTTTAGAAGCAAACTTTTGGCAAAAGTTTAATTGCTTCAGAAGTATTTATTTAACAATTTTCACCCAAATACTCCGTTGCTTGATTTTCTCTTTGGAATAAACATAGTTCTAGTGATCTATCTTTTTAAAAAGTTTTCTTAATCATAAAGGTGAAACTGACCTGAAGGATATAACATAGATGTCACACAGGTGAATTAGAATTTTCTTCTAGTATATGGTTTGAATTAGCTTGTTTTTTCTTTTGACACCAATATGTTGATGGTTTCCCTTTACCCCAGCTTGTTGTCTTCCCTCTATCATTGTCAGTTATAAGTTTGCTATGTACTGTAGTCCCCTAAGTTGTGTGTATTAGTAGTTGATATTTATTACATTTGAGTTTTCTGGACTTCATCTATTCTTCTTTTTATACTGTTGTTCAGGTCAGGTTACCACATAATCCACATTTGTACTGAAATGGCACCAGTGGTATCAGTTGGATCTTTGGCACCGTGCATATGTAACCGGATTATCTCGTGCCTTGCAAAGAAAGGGAAATCTGGTCGAGGTTATCTTACCCAAGTAATCAAGAATATTTTTGCCACTCTCATTTTTGGTTGGTTTATGATGAAAGCTTGCACTTGCAACTTTTTTATTTATACTTTTCTGGAACTAACATCTCAAGAGGCGTTAGAAGAAGCAATTTAGATTCAGATATAGATGAAAAGAGATAGGATATATACTCTATTTACAGGAACTAAAGATCTATTTTGATTATCTTCTTTTTTAGAAGGCAAAGTTAACTTGTTACATAAGTTACTAAAAGGTACTCTCTGCTAAGTTCCAGGAGAACCAACACCTGAATAAGTTTCGTGTGTTTTCCATAAGGAAAATAAATTCTAGTACTTTTTATTTTTCGTAGTACTTTTGGCCTTAGGATGAATTTAAATGGAGAAACATGGTCATTGAGGATTCATATAGATGACCCCAATTTGTTTGGGACTGAGGCGTAGTTGTTGTTGCTTTTCTCAAATAAGTCATGGTTCTCTGTATGTCTGTCTCTTGATGTCGTAGCTTTGCTGATGATTTTTTCAGGTAGGTTTGCACTTCTATTTGGAAGACTAATGACTCTAAAAAAATTATATCTGTTATTTTGTCTTACTTCTGAGTTTATTTAAACCAATGAGAATTTCAAATTGGTGACGTGCAGTTTGTCTTCACGGGCTCGGGTCAAACTCCTGGTTTAAATTCAGCATTAGAATATTTTGAGGAGGAACTCAAGGTAATTGCATTCCTTCATTGCAATGTATAATTGCACAAGATTTTGCAACTAAAATTATTGTTGAATCTTTCAATACCACAGGGTGAAAACATGAGATTTCTTAACAAATATGATGAATCTTTAGCACATTTAGTACTTGCGGGATCTGACATCATGCTATGCCCTTCTTTTGATGATACAGTACTCCAAATACCAGTAAGTGGTTTCCGCAAAATTCTATCTTTTGTGGACTAATGTGGAAACATGAAACAGCATGGCAAAAAATAGACTACCATGTACCTTGGGGGGGGGGGGTATGACTTATGCTGGACCCTATCTTCTTACTAAATATTCAAAGGAGTACATAGGAGTGATATAGAACTTGGAAGCCTGAAGCATTGTCTTCAAGTTACAAAGAATGCTGAAACCATAAAACATTAGCGTAACTCGATCATTACATAGTAGAATTGGACATCCTTAAATACTAAGACGGCTTATTACCAACTTCCAGTTTATCTAAACGATACTTTGTTCTAGGCACACGATGGGATTAATCTTGCAATAATCCACATGCTGATTATGTTCTAGCAATCATGTCGGTTCACAGATCTAGGTGTCTGTCTACACTTTAGTGTACATATTTGCCATGGGAAATACTGTAACCTTTTATTATGAAGAATTACATTTCACCATGGAAGACATTGGCCACACATTTTGTTTCAGTATGATGCGTGGTTGGACAAGTGAAGAAGGGTTCTAAAAATTTAGAATACATGCAACATTCTTTGTTTTCCACAATTAATTGATGAACGTTGTTAATGACACTTAATTGACATCATATTTGATTCTCTTTTGAGTCATTAGATTCTGTCTGCTTTTTCTTAGATGCTGAAATTGTAGTGCTCCTGACATTTCTCTGTTCATGTCTGTAGTTCAAGGCCATGAGATATGGAGCTATGCCTATTCTGCTGGATTTTACCGACAGTAAATACGGGTTAGTTAACAATGAATGCAAAATAATTAAGCTGAAAAATGTCTTTTTGTAAGGTTTGTTATTTCCTTGCTTGCTGAGAAAGTTCATCAAATTACTGGATGAACAGGCACTTTGTGGATCGTGATCTTGAGGGCACCGAATTCTCTCGTTATATCAATGATACCTTCTCCAATATGCCCCTGAACCAAGCAATTGATGAACTTGTAAGTAGTTAAGTCTTGTGAAAGTCTTTCTAGCCTCTCCACACCTTCCCTATGGACCCGAAAGAACCTAATAAATATGAGAAACTTTACTCTCACTCAGCTGTCTGCTTCTGGTAAGTACTTTTCTTCCCGAAAAAGTGCAGATTTTTTTAATCTTGCTTTATGTCATGTTATTACAGAAGAATAACCCATCAAAATGGGACAAAAAGATCGTCGATGCCATGACAAAGGATTTTTTGTGGGATGCAGAGTGCTGCGACATTCATATCTCTGCATATACAGCAATAAAAAACTTGTAATGTAGATTTTCTTTACATATTCACGTATTTTTCTCTCTGTCCATGCCATATCATATGGGTGCCTATTACATGTAGTGTAGAGGACGGTTTTTTGTTAACTTAATAAAAAATGTATTAGAATGCGTATTCTTTCAGAGTAATTGTTTTAGTCAATAGGACGGACACAAGTGAGGGCATTACCAATTCTAAACGAATAATTGAATTTTCTCTCTAGTGAATAATTGATATGAAAAACATTGTTTTATTTTAAAATCTTTTTCCCCTTTTCTATGTCGTGGCGGAGCCAGAATTTTCAATAAGGGGGTTCAAAATTTGTAGAAATAGACACATGAAATAGTCAAAGAGGATTCAACATCTATTATATATACGTAAAAAAATATTTTAACTATATATAAACTATATAACTATGAACCCCTTATTCTGACGAACCTCTTAGTATAAGGTGGCTCCACCCGTGCTTCTATGTCACCCATCCCCTGTACCCCCACCTTAAAAGAAAAAAATCAGAAAATCTTTATTGCGTCTTTATTTCTACATAAAAAAAAATGCCTTTTTACTGTCGCTAGCCATTTCGAGTTTCAGCACTGATAGTCTGATACTGAGGTTGGTGGAGTGAAATAAATAAATCTTGCTAGGCCCAAGTGCCCAACACTGAAAGCGACATATAGCAGTGTCGTCAACGTTGAAATTATTATACCCTAACTAACCATCCACCAAAAGATTATGTCCTTCTCTCCATTTTAAACATCTAAGATAAGAGCAGTCAGTCTCATGCGCCATCAAATTCAATTCTTGGTTCCAGTTTGTTGATTAGTCAAGGCGCTCTAAATTCAGCATATGTGTGTTTCAATTTATTTGTCATAATTTAATTTGGGAAAAAGAAATATTTTTTAAAAAACAATCGTCTTAAAACATATCATAACATTTTTTCAGTGACATTTGCATGACTATAAGAAAGCTTCTTAAGAGGAAATTTATTTCCAAAATAGAGAGATATGCCATTTTCTTGGCACGAAGACAAATTGAAACATAAAAAGTACATTGTGGCAGGTTTATGATTTAAAGATTGTGGTTGTTCTGCTCTCTATATTTTATTACTCTAGATCTTCTTAACTAAAATTGAACATAATAATTTCTAGAGATGGCAAAATTAACCCATGAAAATATTATCTATTTAAATTCAGGCAAGTTATTGATCTCTCCATTTATTTGTTCAGTTTAATCGACTTAGCCCCTCAAAAATTGAGTAATATGTAACTCAAATTGATCAATTAGAAATTTTGTCAAAATATTTTTAAAATGACATTGTTTTAGTTTGGTATGTTATATATTATAATGATAAAGAAAAGCAGTAGTTTTATTAGGTGCTAAAAGGTTATACAAAAACAAATAAAGTAAATTGCACTTCCTCCGTTTCATATTACTTTTGTCTGATTTAAAATCAAGAGAGTTTTATAAAAGTTTTCTTAAGGTGTGTCAAATTAACATAGATTAAGTAATGTGAGATGGAGGTGATGAGTATTAAAGAATTGAATGAGTTTAGTTATGATTCATATTGGGAAAATTGTATGAAATAACAAACTACTAATTCAAATTAAATGTTATAGTCATAATTTATTTTATTTGTAATTTGCAGCAAATATTCCATTTTTTTGTCATCTAATTCGGTATACAATTAGACATTTTCGGTATACAATTAGTCATTTTATACATTTCGATATAGAATGTATAAAATGCGTTTGTGTTTGTATAAAGCCAGAGAAAAGTATATATACAAATACAAATACATATATTTTCGTCATATACACTTATAACTATATAAATACAGATCTTATTATACAAATTACAATATATAAATGAATTTATACAAAACTGAACAATTTATATAAAATTAGATGTATCTAGCTAATTATACAAATCAAAAGCTCCATAGCAAACATAAAAATTGTTATGGAACGCAATTATGCAAACTATAGTTATAACATACAAATATGATTTTTATGTTTGTTATATGTGAAAGTTGTTCCATCCATATATGATCCTTAACCTATTTCAGCCCAAGTAACTTTTGAATCATGTTGACCCGCGTATTCAGTTCATTTGACATCTCTAAATTAATGATTCAGTGAGAAGATGCAATATGCCTGTGCACTTGGCTAGCAAGATGTACTTAGTCATCATGTTTGCAGGTTAAGTACAAGTGAGATGGATCCAAAATTATCTCTTCATTGTCCCTCTTGTGTTTTTTTGTCTCTCATTGTGTTGGGACCAGTGAGTCAGTAAACCTCATTACAGATGTACCTTCCGACCCTACTTCTTCATGACACTTGCATCTTCTTCTTCATGGTAAAATATAACCAACTACTACTATTACATTTTGATGAATTAGATATGAGAGCAAGCAGTCTACATTGTTTTCTGGTAGACTGTTTGGACCTACTACTATATTGGACCAACGAATGTTTATTTATAATTTTTTAAGGAATACGTGAAAGAAAAAATGAACAATTAATATGGAACGAATGAAGTAGTAATAAACTAACGTTTGATCATACATTTCCACATATTCTTGGTAAATATTATTTGGGTGAAATTTCACTATGTATTTGACCAGAGTATTTGGAAAATAAATTTCATTTTTTAGAAAAATATGATTTATACCCATAAGTTTTAAAAATTATTAAAACTAATCATAAGTTTGTATTACAAGTCAATTGGATCTTTCTTGCAACAAATAACAAGTAGTGTCCATGACACTGGAGCAATGTGGTAGTTTGGAGTGAGTGCAACAAGTATCATTTCATATCGTGAAGTAGACAAAACACATTACTTTATTACCCTGAGCCGATTGTTCATCATTTTCATCAACAACCATATCATCACTTTCATATTCACTGAATATTTCATCACTACTTTGGTGTTCACGTAAAAAATTTTGTAATACAACTCAAACAACTACTATAGAGGGTGCTTTGTAAAAGATAAAAGTTTGATGTAAAATTTCAACTTTTGAAAGATCCCAAATAATGAGATTTGGCCTAAATATTAAAAAAAATTAGTATTTAGGATATTTGCCAAATAATGACAAATTCTATGGACAAACATTATTTGCTAAATTTTCCCCCAAATATTACTTGGGAAATCTATGGCCAAACGGGTCCTAAGAGAGTTTGCCTCTAGTTGTTTGTCTTCCTTTGTCAATCAAAGAGTATGCTTTAATCAATTTCATTTTGTTTAAGTAATTATTTGACCAAACAAACAAATCAAATTATGTTGGCCCCAATTATTTAATTGCATTCAATTATACCTAAACTCTACTATAAGGTGGTCAAATTGCTATGATTATTAGTTACTCTCTCGGATTCATAATAAATGGTAGGTAGGAGACACTTTTTAAGAAAACTATTAACTCTTAAAAATAATAAAAAATATTTTTATTAACATATTCTTTATCAAATGACTTGAGAGAATTTTTTAATTATGTAAAATATTATTCAAATTAGAAGAAAACAATCACTATTTCCTTGCAGTTGTGGCTGGCACGCCTTCCATTTTTATAATTAAAAGAAGTCTGTGTGGATTCAAAACTTGAGAGTAAAGAAGCTGGTGGGTCTAAATTCAAATATTGTCAAACTTCAAAAAGTTTCTCATTATTTCATAATGAAAAACTTTTCTTGCAAAACTCAAAAATGTCTTTGTCCCCACATAATTCCAAAAAGTAAATTTATGCAAAAGAAGCAACGTAGAAACTTTTCTATTGTCTTCCCACTCCCATAAGATTCCAAAAATAACTCACCTGTCTTGACCAAAGTCCAAACACAACATTAATATAACGATCAAGGGTCACTATCGTTAACTAAATTGGAGGTTCGGTGTTTTCCTCCCTCATCCAAACTCAAGGTAAAACCCATAACCATATTTAATGAAATCTACAACATAAAAAAAAGGAAATTCATTTACTTCCCTCCACTAATAGTTTGTTGTACATTTCTGAATTTATATTTGTCACAACACGTTACTTCATAGTTAATATTTCGAAAGTCAATTAAATTTTTTTATATATATCTTTTTATGAGTTATCAAAATTTAGAACTTCCGTGTCCATTGATACGGATTATATTTGGCGTGGTGGTCACCCATAAATAAATTTACTGTTTCAAAGATATAAGTAACGATTTTCGGGAGATTAAAAAACATTCATTTTCTTTAATCTCGAGGAAACCCCTCCAATTTTCCCTTCTGCTCTTTGTCCCCAGTCATCTGCATATACAGATATTTTCCGTTTCGGTTCTCGAGAAATTTCATTTCCCTTTGATGAAATCTGGTTGTTTGTGTCTATTAATTGTTTGAACGAACTGCGGTTACCGATTTGGCTGGAAACTGTATTTGATTTGATTATCGAAGCATTTTTACTTGGCGAAGCGCCAGTAATTTCTGTGAACTACAAGTAGAAGTTCGTCGTCAGAATTCAAATTAGAAAATAGGTCTGAAAATTGAAAAAAAAATTCCTCTTCTGGTTGCTAAATACTCAAACCTTTAGTGAAGTTTTGAGGCAAATGTTCGTCAAATATGCCAAGCATTAGAGCTCCAGCTGCAAGGAAAGCCACTACCCTTTCGGTAACGTTTCTATTCAGGACTGCTTTAGCATCACATGTTCTGTATGTTTATCCAACTTTTGATGTGTATTTTGCTTTGTCTGCATCATTCTGGTGGATGTAGGTAGCAGTGAAATGTAGGCCATTGACGGATAGAGAAGGTGGCCGCGATATAGTTAGAGTAAACAATGATAAGGTAATTGTGGAGTTGATTTTTCTACTGTTCTATATGAAAAGCATTGTATATTCATTGTGGAGTTGATTGACTAACCTGAGCATTCAATTTTGGTAATTCATGACAACAATGATGAATATAGGAGGTTGTTATTCTGGATCCTGACCTGTCGAAGGATTACTTAGATCGCATACAGAATCGTAGCAAAGAACGAAGATATGCTTTTGATTATGCATTTGGACCTAAATCTACAAATTTGGCAAGTATTTCATATTATCCTTGTTAGTATTTTTTTTTCTAGACTTTGGTTCCCTTGAGTTTTTATCATCTCCTTCATGTATGCATGATGCCAATATATGTCTTTGCATCTGATGTCGTTAATTAAACTCTGATGCTGTAAACCTCAGGGCGTCTATGAGAGAAGTATTCAGTCTACAATTGCTGGGGTTATTCAAGGCCTGAATGCAACTGTCTTTGCTTATGGCTCAACAGGCAGGTATATACAACATTGGATTAAGAACATCTGACCTCTCTGTGGTTTTTGAACCTTTATGATTAATCTCCTGGGGTTGGAATATTGGCCTAATACCCTGTCATGATATGAAATTTTTAAAAACTGCTAAACTAACCATGTATTAGCATCAAGTACCACTGGTATGATCTTCCTTCAACAACATGGTGAGTGGCTAAAGTTGAGATGCAAAATACTACAACAATGATCATTTTGAATACAATGAGAAACTTGATACATTAATGGCACTGGAAGATTGGTGTGGATCAAAGAAATTAAATGAAAAGCAGAGATTGGTTAATAAAGGTTTATTTTGTTGCGAAGTTGAATGGAAGTTATAGACATTTTGTTATTGTTAGGCTTCCATTCAGGCCATATCAGTGATCTTCTCATATAAAACTTAAAAGAGTTATTCCTGTGTTTGCTTGTCCCTTAATATACACTTCTCTACTGATTTTAAGAAAAGACAACTTATTGGGTTTTAGCTGGGCTAATAAGAGCATCACTTGTGGGGTTAATTTAAACATAGTGAAATTATTATCTTGTCTTCCTTTTCTTATTTTCTTCTTGTACTTTTATCTTTTTGTTTTTCCTATTCTAGTTGGAGGGGCTTGGAGTGCTTCTATAAGATAATCTTAATATTGAACAAGTGTTTGTATTTTCAGTGGAAAAACATATACAATGGTTGGAACTAAAGATGACCCTGGACTTATGGTTCTGAGTCTTAACACTATATTCAATCGTATCAAGAATGACAAAAGCTCTGACGTGTTTCAAGTTACTTGCTCCTACCTTGAAGTCTATAATGAGGTCTGATGTCTTTTGCATGGAATAATCAGTTCTAGATTGAAGTGATCTAGGCTATGTTTTTGACATCTAAATATGTTATAAGCAGGTAATCTATGACTTACTTGAGAAGTCATCGGGTCACTTGGAGCTCAGAGAGGATCCAGAGCAAGGAATAGTGGTTCCTGGCCTTAGATGTATCAAAGTTCGTCCCTTTATTATTTTTTTGTACTTTATCTTTTTGAGGGAAAGCCACATTTTAGATGGTTGGACTTAGCATCTGTCCGGAAACAACCTCTCTACCCTACAAAGGTAGGGGTAAGGTGTGAGTACATCCTACCCTCCACGTACCTCACTTGTGGGATTACACTGGGCATGTTGTTGTTGTTGGACTTCACATCTGTGGTCAAGGTTTATTTTTGGTTTAATTAAAGAACTCCCTCAAAATCAATAGCTTTATGAAGTCCCAATGGATTTCACATCTTAAAGTGGCAGTGCGTATTCATGATATTCTTCTCTTGATGCCTTTGAGATGCTGTCCATCAAGTTTTTTAATACCTAGGCGATGAAAGTATGTAACAACAATCTGCTTCATACTTCTTAACACAAGTTTCTCTAGCTTTCCAGTTATTTTTAGGTCTGACGTGAAAAGATATACTTTCTGCAGTTGTGATGCTCTCCTCATCTGTCGATTTGGCTATTTTGTCTTCTCACTTGTTCTTTGGCCTCACCGTTTCTTTAGATAATGACTATTTACGTTTTGATTACTTTTGCTCTACTCTAGTGGTACAAGATCCTTTCCTGTTGTTCTTGACCCTGTTACTTGTAATAGGTTAATTCAGCTGATAAAATCCTTGAGCTTTTAAATTTGGGGAACAGCAGGCGAAAAACAGAAAGCACAGAGGTCAATGAAACTTCATCACGGTGAGTAACCATGACTTTGTTAATGTTCTATCCTAGGTTCCCTCAAATTCTGTTTAGCTTTCTACAGCAAACTGAAATATATTCTCTTCTACTTTTTTATGATTCCTTGGGAAAGAAGACTTAGATACAGACTTCTTATATCCTCTACAGTCATAAAAGTGAATCTTACCATTGTTTATCAGGCATGAAACACTGATAACGATTACAGCTAAAAGAAAAGGGGGTGGTTCTTGATAACTCTGTTTTTTGCTTCAAGATGAAGAAAAACCTACAACTAGCTCAATTTCGTGGTCACAACCTTGTTAATGGTATGGAAATACTGATATTTTCTGAGCAGTTCTCATGCAGTGTTGGAGATTTCTGTGACTAGGAAACAGAGAGACAAATACTCTAATCAGGTTATAAGAGGAAAACTGGCACTTGTGGATCTTGCTGGAAGGTCTGCCAAATATTTCCTTCTTTCTTCTTTTCCTGCATGAGCAAAACGTAGGTGATAGTTATCTGTGAAACTTTTGCTACAGTGAACGAGCTTGTGAAACAAATAGTGGAGGCCAAAAGTTGAGAGATGGTGCAAACATTAATCGATCTCTTCTTGCTTTGGCAAACTGCATAAATGCTTTGGGGAAACAACAGAAGAAGGGGCTAGCTTATGTTCCTTACCGCAACAGGTGTTTGAATGGTTGTTATGTTGGCGGTGAATCTTTTTCCTAATGCTAACTAGTTTAGTTGATTCTTTTTGCAGTAAATTGACACGAATTCTGAAAGATGGTCTGAGTGGTAATTCTCAAACAATAATGATTGCCACCATATCACCAGCTGTCAGCCAGTATCACCATACTGTGAATACCTTAAAGTATGCTGACAGAGCGAAGGAAATTAAGACACACATTCAGGTTAGAGTCCAATATAATATACTAGTCTCACAAAGGACACTAGAATCTTATTAGAAGAAGATAAACAGGTCTGATTGTGATGTTCAATGCATTACATAGTTAAAAGTCGGGCCCATTTTTTTATTACGATGATCTTCCCATAGTAGAAAGAAAAACACTCTTCATTTGTTAATTATTTTTTAAGGTGCAGTGATTAGCACGTTGTAATAAAGAAGTAATATCTACAGTTACCCTTGGATAGAGAATGGATGGGTGAAAGGTAGTGTAACAAGAAAAGTAAAATTGAATAGGTGACTCATCTGATGTTTATCCAATGAAATGAATGCATTAAGATGGCTTGACTCTTGAGTGTATTAAAGAAGGCCTTGTGTTCCAGTATTGCAAAGGAATGATTCTAATTGCAGTTACTAATGAGAATCGTTGACAAAGAAGGATGGAGCAGATAAGAAGAGTTTTAAAAGAATAAATTGAATTTTAGTCCTTAATGGTTTGCCTAGTACTGAAAAGGTTAACTACATCACCAGATTCATGTAGCTGTCCTTCTGGTGAAGGGTCATCTGAGGGTTGTGGTAAGGGTAGAGGTTGCATGCGGTTGACTTCCTTTTAAATCCACTTTGTTCTTGTGATGTTTTGGTATGATCATTAGATTTGCTTACTGGTACGGCCCAATCCTTTGTGTGACTTATGGTTTAAGCGTTGACATCCAACTGAGAAACTCTTCTATTTGCCTTTTGTCCCAGTAACTAATCAGGAATCACGATAATGACTGAATTGTTTCATTATGAGCCTATTGTCGATCAAAATGCTGAAACTACTTTGGGTATTCTAATTTGCAATTCAGGACGTGTAGTACTTGATTCGTCTTGGTTTCAACTTGGAATTTGTTTGGGATAAATCACCGTATTCTCTACACAAATTTACACTTGAGCTTTACTCTTAACTTTTCTATGCAATGTGATTTGTGTTGCCTTTCCAAATTTCATCCTTTCACTGGAGCTGTTTGTTTGTTTCATTGCCTTGCTCTGTCATTAATTTTCCAAAAAGAAGAAGAGATATTGATCTGTCATTCTGTTTGAGTTATCTTCACAAGTTAATACAAATTCCAGTAGGTGTTGCTCATCAGTTCTGATCTGCTTTGTTATGCTCTTCAGAAAAACATTGGAACAATCAATACTCACGTTTCAGATTACCAACGGATGATCGATAGCCTTCAAGTAAGCAAGTTGACATTTTTAGCAGTTTTTGTCTGGACCTTACAAAATCATGCATGTTTAGGAGAGCTGTTTTTCCTTGTAGATTGAGGTTAGCCAGTTGAGGAAGGAATTAGCTGACAAAGAAACACAACTAATTGCCAAGCCTACTGAAAAAGCGTCAGATGACGAGCTTTCTTGGCTGGACACGTTGAGCCATGAAACCAGTGAAAATGTCCAGGAGAGGATAAATTTACAGAAGGCCTTGTTTGAGATAGAGGAGATGAACATTAGCAACCATAATGAACTGCAAAATCTTGATGATGCAATTGCAAAACAACAGGTTAAGTATCATTGTGTTCTTAACTTGATCAAAATCTAAGAACCATCTATTTGCCAAACATCTATATGCTTTCTCTGGCACTTAACATGTGTTACCCCAAGCATTTACCTATCTTGCACACAACGATTTGTATTTGTTAAGTCAGTAGCCGCAATTTCTTGTTAAGTTTCTATTACATGTCTAGTGCTCCCTATGGTATGAATGCACTACAACTGTTTGAATGGTCTCTTCCCTAAGGTCAGTCTACTCTGGTTTTGGAAGTAGAGCGTGTAGTCATTTGCTTCTATTTCATTCCTTCATTTCTTGTCTGATCCATGGCGCTTCATGATTTTTCTATTCAATCCCTAAAGATCACTAGTGTTGTCTTGTCTTTCTCCTTCTGTATGACTTTTTGTTGAAGATCCCATATTATATGACGAAGTTCAAGAATGTTTTTCTTGTTGGGTATTTCCTCAATTTTCAGGCTGTTGAAAAGGATGGGGCAGTCGTGCGAGCTCTTAGAGCAAGACGTCAAGTCGTTCTTGATAATATTCGCGACAATGATGAGCTCAGTAACAATTATCTGAAGGTGGCTAAGTACCACTGATGTAGGTTATATTATCCAATCTCTGCTTTTCTCTTAACACATCTGGAGTTGTAAATTGCGCAGGAAATTGAAGCAAATGAGAAGCGAAGGTGTGAACTCCAAGCTATGATTGATGAAGCTATTAGCAATAATGGAAACAAGACTTACTTGAGAGTTCTGAGTCAATACAGGCTTCTGGTAAACACATACTATTATTTTTGTTCTTTTTGCTTAATCCCACCAAAGAAGATATATCAATTATCCAGTTCAGTTTCAGAAAAAAAGATGCATCAATTATCCGGTTTTACCTTTCCACCACAAGATGCATTATGTTCTCTCCAATTTTCCTTTCCATGTTTCCACTCATTGGTCTGCTGCCTCCTAGTATTGGGAAGCCTGAAGCCCAATGAAAACAATTATTTTTTTATGTAGAATTGCATATGGTAAGTTTGTCTGAAAATTGGTATATTATTTGAACCTCACTTGTTTACTGAAATATATGTAGGGAATTGCTAATACTGAGCTTCAGCTTGAAATAGCGATGAGAGATCAAATAATTCACAATCAAAGGGAAACACAAAAGAATCTGTGGAGTTTACTCCTTAGTTTAGGCCTTGATGAAAAGCAGATAACGGATCTTGCCCTTAAACAGGGAATAACTATTGAAGACTGGACAATGACTGCCCAAATTCAATTATCTGATAGAAGACAGTCGCCAAACACAGGAAGTGGAACATATACTACCTTATCTTCCTCTCCACCAACTTTTCAACTTGGTGCTAACATGCCACTTGAACAATACTTCTCTTCTATGCCAATTTCATTGAGAAATCGGAGACCACCACTTATCCATTGCAGAGATGAAGACCACAGTTCTTATTATTTGCATGACTACTCCCCATCAGAAAATATGACACTGAACGAAGGCGAAAGTTGTTTCAAAGATGGGACTTCACTTCATGAAGTTCCTAATAGGCATCCTCTTGAATTTTGCAGTTCGTATGCACCGACAAGAAACCAATTTTCTTCATGCAGTGAAAGTGGCATGTCAGTGACCCCCTCCCATGTGGATTTCAGGCAGCAGCAGATGGTATTCCTTCAAACTAATCATTCTGAATTCCCCTGTATTGAAGACTTCGACAATTTTTATTAGGACACACTTCCTCCCTCCTTGTATTTTAGCTACTGTGCCTTTCATGTTCTTTTTCTCCTGTTTCCTTTTTGGTTTATACATTTAACTCTTTTATCTCACTTATAGGATGTCCAGTCAAGCTCTATCAGGCAGCAAATACGGCCAAGCTGCCATGCAGATATAAGTAACACCGATTACTTTCACCATGGAATTACGATGGTTCATAGGGTATCAAGGCATGGTCGGTTTCACAGTAGCCCCTTAACCCAGAACTTTGCCTCACTCAACTCTAATCATGTGCGTCCAAATCTTGGGCAATTTAACCTGCAAGATATGCAGGTGCTTCCTTCCTGTGATACAACCAAGAAAGTTTCATTAAGTTCCAATAGCCGTGAAGCTCAGCCACCAAGATTTGCTTAAACAGTCTATTCTTTCATTTGATTCCTTTTTTCAATTTGCCCCTCCAATTGTACATAATATAGTATTAGAGGTTTTATTGTCATTTAATTAGTGGATCCAGTAGTTGGCATAGATTATTCAATTAATTCGAGTCTTACAACAAGGTAAAGACTAAAGAATGTAGTTGTGCTGCTGCTGCAGCCTGCAGTGGAGTGCACTGCATACTTCAGTAGTGTGAGCTTTTGGAAGTTGCCGGCAGTTGATGAAGCAGTTAAACGTGAGTCATAGAGTCCAAATTTTCTGTAAGCTCTTGGAGAACTCACAATGACTTGCTAAATCGTTGCTGCTTTTGAGTTCTGCTACTCATATCTATGTATTATCACAACAAAGAAAAAAAGATGTTTTTTCACTGTATAGTAACACGAGTGTTTTTCTTTTAGACCATGATGGTGTGCATATAAAATCTTTAGTGTCAGGTTCAAGTAAGTCAATATTTGCTTCGGGATGTGAGGAGCTGATGTGTCATAGTACCAAAATTCAAAAGCAAAGTAATGTTTCAAATTATCTGAATTAGATACCTTTTTTCAAGTATGTACGTAGAATTCTCCCATTCTTTTTTCTTTTCCTTCAATTTTTTTAATTCAATTAAAATTGATAAGTCGGAGTAATGTGTAATTTGCTAGTATCGGAGATTGAAGTTGACTCATTCGAGATAATCAACATAATATTGAAAAATTCAGTCACTACTCTCGCATGGTTGATAGTACTTGATAATTCCATGTTGCTTGTTAACTGCGCTGTTTGAAGTTTACAAAAGAAATCAAGTCAGTAAATGATAAAGCTTGCTAAAGTCAGACACCGGATAAATAATTTTGTAAAATTAAGTTTATTTTGATTCCCCCACCATATGTATGCACTCTAGAAAGGTCTAATACGAAAAGAAAAAAAAAAAAAGGATCCAAAGGATAAAAGGAGTGAGCAATGTGTACCTTGAAACGTGAATTCGAATTTAATCAAGAATATCACATTTGAAAACCAAAAAAAAATGAAAAAAACATAACTCGTATCTCGCTTCTCACACCATTTATACGGAAGGAAACAGCTAGACTTGTGCCGGGATTTATCCAAGCTTGATATTTCAGATTCCTCTGATGTAAAACAGTCGCTAAAGCTTGGCATTCTTCCTCTAGTTCGTTAAACCTCTGAAAAACCCTACTCCATTTTTTTGGCATTCTGAAAGTAATTAACACCCTCCATGGCTTCCCCTACCGAGACTTCAGAATCTTTCAAACCCTACGAGCTTAAATTCACTCTCTCCGGCCACAAACGCGCTATCTCCAGCGTCAAATTCTCCGACGATGGCAAAATCCTAGCCACCTCCTCCGCCGATAAAACTGCCCGAACATGGGATGTCTCCGACGGATCCCTTCTTCACGAATTCCTAGGTCACGAACAGGGTATCTCCGATGTTGCCTTCTCATCCGACGGCCGTCACCTAGTTACTGCCTCCGATGACAAAACTGTACGATTATGGGACGTTTCCACCGGTTCCCATATCAAAACCCTTACAGGTCACACAAATTATGTTTTTTGTGTTAACTTCAATCCCCAAGCTAATATGTTGGTTTCTGGGTCGTTCGATGAGACGGTTAGGTTATGGGATGTGAAGACTGGGAAGTGTCTCAAGGTGCTGCCGGCGCATTCCGATCCTGTGACGGCTGTGAATTTTAATCGGGATGGTTCGTTGATTGTGTCAAGCAGCTATGATGGGTTGTGCAGAATTTGGGATGCTTCAACTGGGCATTGTATGAAGACCATTATTGATGATGAAAACCCACCTGTGAGCTTCGTCAAGTTCTCGCCCAATGGCAAATTTATACTCGTTGGCACTTTGGATAATTCTCTGGTAAGTTTCTGTTTTTTATTGCTGTTTCTTGATTTTCTTAATTTTGCTTTTCTTTTATGTGTTCTATCCAGTGAGCAATTTATATTCCTATTGCTTCTATACACTGGATTTTGGCTGCCAGTTGCGAAAGCAGAACTTCCCTTTTCCTCCGTTTTTTCTTTTAGTTGAATAAGATGTAAAGGTTGAGTTTTGGTAGATTTTGTTTGAAAAAATGTAGCTTTTGGTGAAGTTACTCTAAGGAGGTTCTTCTGAGGTGCATTACACAAGTGCTTTGTCCACTTTAGATAGCTGTTTTCTTTTCTTATTTTCCGTGGAGTCGAAATTGGTTTTACAGCCATGTAGGAATTCAGAGACACTGTAAAGATAGTTCTGTTGGATTCCTCATAATATGAATGTTCATGTTACTCGATTTGATCATCAAAGTTGGTGTCTTTACTGTTTTGAACTGATTAACTCAAAAGAGCTCTGGAGTTGCATGTTGTGTAGAACGTCAGGTTTGATGATAAAAAGATTATAGTGCATTTGTCTATCAAGTGCTTCAGTCGCAGCATATGGTTTCTTGTGTGCTTTTCGGTGGAGTTGGAACTACTGTTATGGGCAAGTCTTGAGAGTTGAGCATAATGTATCTAATCGTGTTCATTTAGCAGATGTAAATTGATCCAACATAGACATAAGACATGCCCAAGTTTTCTAAGATATTTATGTTATCTTATTTCTTATTTAAGGGACTGAGATTATCCATCTAATTCTTCTTTCCAAAAGGAAATACTAAAAGCGATGAAACTGGAAAGAGAAACTAGGACTAGGGTAGCAAATCCAATCCAAAAAGATATTAACAGGTTGGGCGAGGGTCAAAATGTTTACTGGTCAGAATGGGCTATGGCAAATTAAACTGTCCAAAAAGACTGCTCAGATTGGGCTAGGCTGAGTCGCCCAAATCAACCTGTGAAGGCTGCTGCTTAAATTGGTCTCGTCCTCCTGATTCCCCACTTTTTTATCGGATGTCCAGCAAAACTACTTGCAATCTCTCTCTGACAAATTCTTCACATTTCCTCTTAAGGGATAAAGTTGAGATGTAAGTTACATGTTCCCATCATAAGCATTCTGTGTTGAAACAGACGTCAACTGCTTACTACTTCTGAGATCTCTTTCCTTACTCTAAACTG
The DNA here is from genome assembly GCF_019186545.1 of Solanum stenotomum. Taxonomy (NCBI): domain Eukaryota; kingdom Viridiplantae; phylum Streptophyta; class Magnoliopsida; order Solanales; family Solanaceae; genus Solanum; species Solanum stenotomum. The sequence continues at coordinate 44,111,556 of NC_064293.1, forward strand.
GCTAATCTTTTTTTGGAACCATAGACTTCTCAATGGGTTCTATCTTTTTAGTTAGAAATATGAAGCATCAAAGTTAGATTTTTGCTAATGTGTCAGTAAACCCAATGCTATCCCCAGTGGTTTTTGCTTTTTCACGTGGTTTCGAACAATTTTGATATGTCGACCAACCCTGGAATTTGAGCAATACTGTGGATTTAGAAATTGTTGTAAACTGGATTGGTTCCTCTTTGTAGTTATGCTTTAATCCAACTTTGGGGATCATTTGGAAGGTTCTTAATACTACTTTGATTTGTTGGAGTTGGTATTAAGTTCTTGAGTTTATCTAAGAATGTTTCAATATATAGCATGAAGGGGTACTTCACCGGATTAGTCGATGAACTATTTGTTCTGTACGATTATGGAAGTGCTATGCAGGCATCTCTCAGTACCTCCGCCTATCACACCCCAAGTTTCTAGATAGGATGAAGCTGGTATGCCTAGATCTTCACGAAAGGGTTGGTTATACAAGCTTCATTGTGTATTTGTTGGGAACCACCAACAAATTTGTCAATGTTCCATTCTAGTTTTCTCCAAAAGGGAGTTTAGTTGGAGGACTCTTTATTAATTGTTCAATTCTAACGTTTCCTCCTCATGCTTTTGGCTCTTCCCCATCAAAATTTGTAACCTAAGCCCCAAGATATATCCTGGAGTATCAAAGAGTTCTTAATTTTGTAATATCAGTATCTGCATCCATGATCCATGTATATTCAAGAGCTTTATTTATGTTTCTGGTTCTTTTTTCTTTTCCCCTTTATATTTTAGTAAAAGAAGGAATAAGGGATGCCCTGCTCATATCAAACTTGTGGGATCTAGTGTATGATTTCTTTTCGGGAAATGGCTTGGTGTGTAACCAATATCTGACATCAAAACCTTAGCAGAATAGTGAATTTTTGCATCCAGGAGGCCTCTTCTTTTCTCTCTCATTGAATAATGATCTTTTATTCACCTAGCAGAAAACAGCAATCAGTTTCTTTAGAGTGGAAAAGGCTGCAAATGCATTTATAAAACAAAAGAAAAACTGCTTTAAATGGCCATTCTTTACTTTTTCATTTTCTGCAAAGCATGTTAGTCTGTATCATCTGATTTGTTTGTATGACATATGTTATATCAACTAGTTTCTATGTATGTGCCTCACACTCAGATTTTCGGTTGATTATTTATATGAAAGAACTAAAGTTAAATTTGTTAAAACAATTATACAAGAAGGAAAACTCATTGTAAAGTAATTGGCATGATAAAAATACAATAATCTTTAAAAATCAATATTATTGAAGTATCATAATACATAGTAGTTCAAAATGATTGAACATCATATTAAAAGCATGCTTTAAAGATCAATCAATTCTACTTTAGGGACACTGGTGTTGTAATTATGAATTTATTAAATTCGTCATTTATGCCCTTTACAAAATACAATTCATACAATCCAAAGTGTGTATTCTAGTCGCTTGTTTTTTACAGGCATATCCTCAAGTAAGAGTAATGCATGACTATAAAGTTATAACCTATATTCCCTAAGGTAAGATATAAAGTAATCCAGCTTTGGACATAGGTCTTTTATAGGCAGTTGATTTAGTTGAACCATATCAATTAATATCAATGTGGAATATGAGAGAGAAGAGGTTCTACGAATAAATATTGCATCAATTTAAGCGTAAATTTGATTGTTCTCTCTCTCCCCCCTTAGTGTTTGGAAAGCGAGAAGCTCGAAAAATTGACTAGGGTTTTGCTTCACCGAAGCGAGAAGCGAAGTGCACACTTTTTTTCAATTGAAGCGCAGTTTAATACAATAATAAAAAATATTAAATTTGCATAGTTTAGTAACCAAGATATGAAACAAGTCTTTCAATTTTTTGATTAGTAAATAATAGATACTAGAATTAGAAAAAAAAAAGCTATAGATTTTTACTACAATCACAAACAAAATAATAAATGAATATTTGCAAACTGCAACAAACATGAAAAGCTAAAAATAGTTTCTTGTTTGTTGTAGCTTACAAATATTTAGTTTATTTTGTTGTTTGTGATTGTAGTGAGAATCTGTATCTTTTTTATTCTAGCACTCTATTATTTACTTTTTAGTTAAAAAATTGAAAGATTTGCTTAATATGTTGTTTCTATTGAGTTCTTGATGATTTCTCTGCACAATATTTTTTATTATTATATTAAACTATGCTTTCATTGAAAAAAGTGTGTGCTTCGCTTCTCAATTCGGTGGAGTGAGCCCTCGTCACTTTTTTCAGCTTCTAGTTTTCCAAAACACTCAAGCTGAAAATTTGTGCATGCAGCAATAGTTGATAGAATACCTACACATTAATATAAGATATTAGAATTGAATCAAGCATCCAACATTACGTGCTTACCCAAAACCCAATAAATTAGTGCTAAAACCACCATACGATCATTATTATGTGTAACTAAGAAACAAAAATACCTATACTCAAAACTCCAACAAAACCTTGGCCCTCGTTACCCAAGCACAATCAATGAGAAGATACTTCGTGTGTGTTGCAAGTCTGCAATTATTAAGACTAGGTATCCCTTTAAGTAGGTAGTAAGTGGTGGTTGAAATTATGTGTTATGATCCCTGTGAAATTTGTATGGCTATGGAACTTAACAATGAGGAAACCTGATTCAGATTAGAATCCCATAAAAGTTAAAATATTAATTTGGGAAAGCTTTCAATGTTACAGTTTTATCCACATGTGGTATCATATTTTGATGAAATATTTTATTTTTTAAAGGGCATTAAAGTCGTAGCAACATTTTAGGGATACTTTTGTTGATCAACATTTAGCGTATTAACATTTGTGCTTTTAGGGATATTTTTGAAGAATGTATATATATATATATATATTGTTATGGATAAAAAATTAACCGACGAGCCAAGTCAAGAAGACACAAAGTAAGGCAATGATGAACTTGATGCACATTCTTATTTTTGTTCTATGTTCAGTGTAGTTCTTTGCAGAGAGCGTTGTCCTTTAAGTTGGGTTCCTTTTCTTGTCGATCCCCTGAACTATATATCTCGATAGAGTTTCTTTTTGTTGTGCACAGTAATAGCCTAAAAACTTATCTATTTTTTAGTAAAAGAAAACAACAGATGAGCTTTTCAGTTTCACCCTGCTTTTCTAGTCATCTTGGAAATGTGGGTTGGAGTCATGTAGTCGAGCTTTGTTTGATTCTAATTTCTCTATGACCTATGATATGTGAATCCATCTCAAGTTTTTGTCAATCTGCAGAAGATATATACTTTGGCCCTTAGGACATGCTCTTTTGATTTATATACAACTTGTGGTCTTTTCTGTTGGTCACGTGCACCTTCAGAAATTTAACTGCTACCAACAGTGAATTTGTTGTGGAAAAAATTGTCACGGTGCTTTAAGATTGTCAGTCTCTTTAGTCTTAAAATAGTTTCCTCTCTCCCACTCAAAAAAAAAGAAGAAAAGTCCATCATCCATTTCTTTTCAAAGTCCAGTTTCCTGTAGTAATGAACCATTACGTTTTGGCAGATGTATTCCATGCGGTTTCCTAATAGTAATGCTGTTTTCTTACTAAGCTGATTGTACATTTTAGTATTGCTTAGATTTCACAATGAAGTAGGTGTAGTGTTTTATAAGTTCAATTGGTTCGGGAATGTGTCAGACTGTCAGTATATGTCTTTGTCTAGATTAATGCCCTCTGCAAACTTTCATTGTCTAGAAACTGCTACTTGACAACTTGTTTTCAAAGATGAAAAGTAGACTGTTATTCAACGTGTTTAATGATAGAGACTGCTAGTTAATGTGTTCAATGACCTTTGTATGCTTTTCTTTTCCTTGTTTTGCAGAGGCTTTGGAACTTCTCGACAGGAAAAGTTCTGAAAACTTACACGGACCATGTCAACTCAAAGTACTGCATTTCATCAACATTTTCCATAACAAATGGGAAGTATATCGTTAGTGGTTCTGAGGATAATTGTGTATATTTATGGGAACTCCAATCAAGGAAGATAGTTCAAAAATTGGAAGGACATACTGATACTGTGATTTCTGTATCATGCAACCCCACTCAGAACATGATTGCTTCTGGTTCTCTTGGGAATGACAAGACTGTGAAGGTATGGACTCAGGGGGGAGACTAAGTATTCTTTTATTTATGCCAAAACATTTGTGCAGTTCAATTAGGTGATGTAGCAGAATTGCTGCATCTTTTCGGCTGTATCTTGTAGATTATGACAGTTGTCATTTTGAGGTTCTTTCAGCTTTTGTCTTAGTTATTGTATTTCAGGAATTTGCTTAAAACTAAATGAAAGTACTTCTTCCATTTGACGTTGACAGTCTGCATCTTGTATCAGATGTGCTTTTGTCGATCAGTAGAAATGCAATAGCATGATGATGAGTGAGGCCAGAATTGCTATTTTAGGATTATGTTTGATGCTGTTTGTCTCTGGGATTCTGATTTTCTAATAATGTGGAGAATATTTCTGGTTGTTAAAACTTAAAATCCTTCATTATCTTTTAGTTAAAATCATGTACTTGTGATTGTTTGCAAATTGTTGCAAGTAGGGTCTATGTGCATTTGTTATAGACTTGTTTGGTGATCCATCTTCTTCCTCAATCTTGCAGTTTAGTGATAACAACTTGATGGTACATCCAGTTTATGGGCATTCTCTACTTTTTTTTACCAGAAATTATAGGTGGACATGTTATATAATTTTTACATTCTATATATTTTTAGTTTAAGATCAATAATGACATGATTTTATAGTTATAGACATGTCTACTGGCTCAAAAAGAGGATTGATTAACTACTGGCTCTCTTTAATGGTTGGCCGATCTCCACTTTGTTAGAATTCGTTTTTCACATTTTTACATTATCAAAGTATATATAGAGTTCGTTTTTCACATGTGAAATTGTCAAAATATTCAAATAAATTCTACTTGTACTGGCTATTAATTTGGTACCCATTCTCTGATGCTCTTTTTATTTTGTTTTCACTCAAATTATTATTCATTTCCCTACTTTTTAATATTTTATTTACTACAATGTTTCAACTTATATCACTCTCAGTTGGTGAAAACTGATCACATAATTTTCTCGATGAGTACGACTAATCTATATTATAGTCAGTATGTGTCCCGTGGGGACTATGGAGTATGGACCAAAATAATTTGTAAATAATTTCAAGGAATCTACAGCATTATTTTACTATCCCACGATATTTAAAAATTCGTTCATGTATAAGGATGGCTAAAACTTTAATCATTAAGCCACTGCCCGTTCAAGATAAAAAATGGAAAAATAGTACTATCAATTAAGTTTTCAAGGATTTGTCATATCTTCCAAAATCGATTTTGCTTTAGTTTATAGCACAATAATTAGGAATCCTTGACGGGGGGCTTACGTGGTGCTAAATCAGAACTGAAAAAAATGAAGAACATTTCACTCGTGGCATATAAAATATTCAATATAAAAGTGTTAACTACCTTTTCAGTTTGGTTGAAGACAAGTGACCTTATAACTTGTTGTCAATCAAAGATTCGATCTTCTCCTACGCCCAATAATAAGATGCAAATATATATATTACAGTACTACACATTATAGCAAGTTACAAATTATCATCAACTGCACCTATTGATGGACAATTCATCGCTAAGTCAATGGTTTTCAAGAACGGTATGTACAAAGTACAAACATATCAAATACTATACGAAATATCTTAATTTGTTGTATGATTTAATTTGCAGGAAGAAGGTGTGTTCTACTCGAATAACAACAATTCCAACGACGATTTCACCACTCAAAAATCTACAATCTCTGAAGATCAAGAGACTAGTGAACTGTCTATTACTCCAGATAGTACTCGTGCTAATTCACGTTCTTATTTTCATCAAGAAATTAGCAAAAGTAAATCGAAAATCACCCCGATGGAAAATTTCCCAGTTGGTTCAAAGAGACCTGCAATTGATGATGATCATCAACCCAAATTGAATAAGATCTCTTCATCTTCACATCGTTTTCTTTCTTTTAATAATAATAATATGGATTCAGTATTTCCTAGCCATCAAGGATGTAAAATAGAAGCTGTGGATGAGATGTATTTGTGTGATTCATCAGATCAGATGTTTTTTCCATACGTGAAATCGAACGGTTGTTACGATGTGAAGGATAAAAAAGGGGGGAAAAGAATTCCTTCAGTAGAATTGCAACATCATATTATTGCTGAGAGAAAGCGCAGAGAGAAACTTAGCCAGAGGTTCGTGGCACTTTCAACCATTCTTCCAGGGCTAAAAAAGGTAAAAAAAAATAATCATCAAGTTCAATTTTAGTATTTTACATACAAATTACTAGTAATTAATTTTTTTTTTTTTGATAGTTCTGTGCACTAATCAGATCACTTATAAGTTAATTAATTATGTGTAAATCTTTATAATGATTTTGGTGACTTGATGACAATGGTAAACTACTCGAGTAAACTACAATTATTATTTTTACATTGATGTAACTTTGATTTTATATTGGATTTTAGTTATACACATGGATTGCTCAACACAATATTTTTCTCCCCTTAGGGGTAATCCCAGGATTATAGTCCTGGGATATTTACTAATTTATCCCACTTCCACTTAGTAGGTGGGATAAAATAATATAAAGTTGGAAGGAATAAGGTAGGTTAAATATTTTTAGGATTAAAATTGAGACTAAATTTATACTCGGTTTGGTTAAAGGTGAAAATTAAAGGGAGAATAATATATGAGATACTAAGGATTGCTGGCATTTTGTGAATAATATTGGTAGGTGGACAAAGCTTCAATTCTTGAGCAAGCAATCAAACATGTGAAAGAGCTTAAAGAAAAGGTGCAACTATTGGAAGAAGAGAAAAAGAATGGACCGTCCAAGCAGAAATCAGTTATGTTTGTGAATAAATCTAAGCTGGAAATGGAAGATTCATCTGAAGAAAACAATAATATTGGCAGCGATTTACGGGCAGAAGATATTGAAGTAAGATTCTCAGATAATAATGTATTGATCAGAATTACGTGTGCGCGGCGCAATGCCTTTGTGCTGAATATCCATAACGAAATAGAGAAGCTTCATCTTACCATTCTTCAAAGCTGTATGATGCCATTTGGGAAACAAGCAATTGATATCACACTAGTAGCTCAGGTAAACTACTTCAAAGTTGCACCAATATATATTTTGTTAAATCATCTGTGAATATATATGTTAACCAACTTTTAACTTTTATACCTTGACAATATAGTACTAGTAATTTTTAGGTTACCATCCCTAAAAATAATGTGGGGTTAGCAATTACTAACTTCGAAAATAAGAACATTGATAGTATGAATTATAAGTTGTTACACTAGTATGTACATAATCTATTTTAAATTCGATGCGCGCAGATGGAGGAAAGTTTCTGCATGACACTAAAGGATGTGGCGAAGCATGTCCGAATGGTCACTGGGAGGTTGATGACCCAAGCTTAGCACTTTCTCTGAGGAAGTTGTAAAATATGTAGACTATCTCAACAATCTGATAATCTTGGAGAACCAACAGAGTTTTGGTTTCTTTTTAAGATGATGTTTATCTCCTAGGCAATTTCTACAAAGACTGCACTTGATAAAGTAAAATATATCCTACATTATGTAAAGGTAGTTATGTGAGTGTGTGTGTTTTTAGTTTCCACCTGGTGTTCCAAGCTTATCATTGAGCTCCGATTAAATTTGGATCGCACACGGCAAGGTTCTTATGAGGTGGCGCTCCTCCCAATAGGATTTTTTCCCATATTCAAAACTCAAACACAAGACGCTGACTAAGGGTGAATCAAACATAACTCAAAGACTTATTTTTTTTAAAAAAAAATCTTGAAAGAATGTCGCGCTTGTCCTAAGAAGTCATAATTAATTGAGTTATGTGAGGATGCTCACATAACAAGTAGTTGCTAGTAATAGTAGTTATGTATGTATCATAAAGTACCATTTTTACTTCATTCGAAATTTCCGTATTGTTATTCTTCATTAGGTGCAATATTTGTTTCTACATTTTTGTTTTCTTTCGTCATCATAGTCAAACCATACACAAAATTAAAGAAGATCAGAGATGGGGTTCGTGGGTTCGGACGAATCAGTAGCTTTTTCGTAGACCCTGTATTTTTACTAAAAAATTAAATAAACAAATGTATATTAACTTGTGAACTTGAGTGGTAAAGAAGTGATCGTAAAATGCTAAAATTATGAGTTCAAACCCGCCTTAATCCGAACCATCCTCTCTTTTAGAATTCCAAACTCTTAATTCTAGCTTGGACAGTCTTCAATCACTTCATCACTCAAAACTCAATGGGAAGAGGTAAAACAAAAAGTAAAGAATATACTAATAACTAAATTCCAAAATGTGCTCCTAGAGTTATACCAACAAAAATAATATATTTTAATTTACCCTCAAGAAATTCATGTTTTCTCCCAAACCACAATGTTCTGTGACAAGAACTGCCTGAAGTGTTGTTCCTTCATTGATTTTTTTTCTCCACTTCATCCAGATCATATTTAAATGACTAAAGTTGTCCCTTAGGATTATTAGAAATACGTTCCCTTTAGTTATTATGTATACTAAAAATGGTTGTTCTCAAATACTTGTCATTTTATAATAGGGGAAAATGAACTATTTTTTCCAATTATACTTTTGGTATTAATTGCTTTAAAATTAAGAGATACATATATAAATAAATTAAAGATTAAAAAAATAAATAAGGCATAGATTAGAGAAATCAATTTTTTTTTATTAATATATATTTTCTTAATGAGTGTGTAAAATGTTGTATGGACAAATAAGTGGAAATGGAAGGTATAGTAACTAGGTCTGACATTGAGAATACTAATTTCTCCGGCCTAAAATTATTGATGTTTTAGGCTTTGGCGTATAAATTAAGAAATTCACTTCCAAAAATTATGAGGACTTTTGATTAAAATGCCCTTAATTTTTTTTTATGGTTGATAATATAATTATAATGAATATTAGGAATGTGTGAAGGGGAAATTATTTTGGACAAAATTATATATAGGATGAGTGGTCTTCTTATATGATCTTGAGTCGTGATTTATGTTAGTTTTTGAGATTGAGTTAAGATTACTCCTAGGCTGCCTAGGTAGTTCTTAGGACAATTCTTTGTTACCCTGTGAGAAGAAAATTACTCCCTCCGTTCCATTTTATATGTCATCCTTTTCTCTAAATAGTTGGACCACAATACTTATCATTTTATAAAATTTATGCATTAATTACCATATTTTGCCTATTATACCCTTGATAGAATAATTAATTAATCTTGTCATTTATTAATAAAGTTGACTTAAGAAAACATTAAATAAGGGTAGAAGGGTAAAGTTACATCATTTCTTAATGCAAGTGCAAAGTAAAAATGTGACATATAAAATGGGACGGAGGGAGTATGATTTAAGGCAAACATGCTTGTAATGCGAATCTAATCCATACGCTAACTAATATGGGACGGAGGGAGTAAACGTAGGGGTTGTCAAATTCCAATTTTCAAAAGATTTGGATCTTGGAAAGATGAATGAGATAGGCCCAAAACAAGATTATCTTCTTACACGTCCATACTAAAATTCTTAAAGGCCCAATGATTAACTATATGAAGAAAAAAGAAAAAAGAATGGATCTTGGCAGAAGAGAAATTTACTTAAATTGGAAACTCAATTTTATTTTGTTTCATTTTTACAAAATTTAGATTCATTTTAACTATGACATGTAATGTTTTCTTTATAGAATAATTTTTAACAACTATTTTAATTATTTTATTTTAACTACTGCAATAAATATAAGTTGTTCAACTAATATTTTAGACTACATTGCCAGACAAACAAGGTCCGGGGACTCAGCTAGAATAATATTTTTCTCATTGCATTGCAATTTACTTCATTTGTTTAATTTTGGCCAGATCACGAAGAGTTTTTTTATATAATTGGACATTAATGAGTAATGAAGAAGGTGAAATTAGGTTTAATTAAATCTCCGCAGGCCAAATAAAATGTGGTCGTGCATACAAACCAATCAATTACTGAATTAAATAATAAAATTTCCTGGAACCCACTTCCAATAATCTTGCATTATCTGTTTTTTTATTTGTTAAGTTGATAAAAACAATTAAGAGCCTTTTGTCCTATGTTCTGCACAGTTTGTCATGCACCTTATGTTAGGCCAGAGAAATGGAGAATAAATTCTTCATTTCAGCAAAATACGCATGAGAAAATGAAATCTCTTACCCACCTATTTATCGTTTAAATAAAAGAAAATAATATTTTCATATTTCTTTATATGTAAAAATGACATAAAACTATTTTCTTTTTTGGTAAAAAAGCTTTTAAAAAACAAACATTACTCCCAATTGCACCTTAATTTAGGAAAAAATAAGATTTTCTGGATCTTTGACAGATTGGATCCAATAATCATCACTATGACTCTCCATGTTGTAGTCTCTATTTGTGAAAATAATATTAGAATAATAAAACATCAACCATTTCTTTATTTTAGTACTTATTTGTTCTAGTTGTTGTCCAATTATGTTATACCTCTCCTTCAAGAAGCTAGTCATGTTTGCAAAATTTTCTATAATAGGACAACAACTATGTTTGACGAGATCCAAATATATTATCCTCAAATCAAGTGTTAATTGTTGTTTTTAAAAAATAATCAAGTGTTAATTAAACATGATGAGGACTTGTTTAGTGTCTGTTGAACACTTACCCTTAGACCAAGTGAAGCTGACGTTTTACTGGTAATAAAATGTCTTCAATTATCGGAAAATGTAAAATTAAAATGGCTTAAGTAAAAGCTAGTGCATTTTTTTATAAGTTATAATAACATTACAAAACAGTAGTTAAATTCTCCGAACTTAATCTTTAGATCTGTAAAAGAGAATAGATTTGACAAACTCATTATCTATATTTCTATCTATATTTTTTAAATATTTTTTTAATAACTGATACAAAGGAAAACCAGAAGGAATAACATTAATTTTACCAATATAATAATGCCATATACAGCACGACAAATCTTGGACAGATTGTGAAATCTCCTCTATGAATATGGCAAGTCAACAACAATTTTTTTTCCGGTAGAGTGAGAAGAAGATAAGGAATATCAAATGGGTAGTTCAACTGAATTTGGGTGGGTTAAAAATGAGTTGGTTATTAACTTGGTCAAATATTCTTTGGGTTGGAATTTGTTTGGACGTGCAATTTGAAGTTTTGAACTTAAGTTGTATTTTCCCTTCATAATTTGTGAAAATTATTAAAATTCTCCCGATCTTATACAATACCACATGAGCAAATCATGATTCATAAGGTGTTGGAATATTTAAGACACCACACCACAGTAATAAATCACATATCTCCATGTTCCTTTTATAAATAAAAAAAAATAAGTATTTGCAATTATATGCTATTACAAACTTTTAAATACACACATATACATATATATAATATTTTATGGAGAAATTGAAATTTAAATTAAGAATTTGTGCATATTTATTTTTATTTTTAAAAAAAGAAAACGTTCATTTCAAATCAAAATTTGAAATTGAATATTCCATATCCTAAGATTAGATGCCTATTAGTTCTCCGCGATTATTTCAGCCTAGCCATATAATTTGGATTTCACTTTGTATCTCCAAATAAACATTTTCGAATTATTACTTTATTTGTATTAAGAGGGGCATTAGAAGTCTATTCAGGGTACGATCACCTATGATGTGAACCCATATATTTAATTTGTTAAACAGCAGTGGTTTTGCCATATTTAGTAAATTATTCGGAATTCGTCAAATAACATTTTGTCAATAATCTTCCAGAATATCTATAAAATGGTACAGACAGGAACAAATCAAATTAAATGAATTAGTTTATTATCATTTCGTTTTCATCTTTACTTTATTTATAACACTGGTTTTGCTATAAAATGTGCTCTACATAAAATGAAGTGTCGTTGTCATGCTTGAAATTTGAAAATATTAATAATTTGATTGGTTAGTATTATCATAATCTAATAATTAGATATTGTTTTCTCCTGAAACAACGATGATGTTAACCCAAATAGGGAAATTCACGTTGTTGAACTATGAGTCAAATGATATTGATGGTTATGTTTAGGGATGGCAATGGAGCGATGCGGTGCGGGTATGAAGTGGGTTTCAGACAATGCGGGGCGGGGAGGGGAGGGGCATCTCTAAGCTGGTGCGGGGCGGAGTGGGGCAGGTGCCGGTCTCCTCCCTTCTTGTGTTCTAGTGCTTCTTGTTTGATAAAAATCTCAAATAATATAGAAGTTTTCTCATCTATATTTGAAGTTTATTATCATATTAGTATTAATAGATCAACAGGAAAATATACTCAATCTAAAATTTGAAGTATTGTTTGGTTAGTACTGTGATAAACTGATTGTTTGCTTTTTCTTGATTTAGCAGTCAAGTGAAAAATGAAGATTATTGCTGTCAATTCCAGTGATGCATTGTTCACAGTTGAATTATGGAAATTGGATACTATTAATATAACAAAATTTATTTAAAAGAAAAAAAAATCAAGGATAACAATAAATTTAAAATATAGTTTCTTCATTTGAGGTTTGAATGCAAAGTTATATACGATCTGTATATATTCTTGATTACGTGATCAAACAAAAATAATTAGGTATCAGATAAGAATTTTGCAGGAACGGGGCGGGCGAGGCGAGTTTATGCGGGGCGGGGTGATATTATAGAAAAATACAATGCGGGGCGAGGCGGGGAGGATTAAAAATTTTGCGGGTTAAGCTTTATTCGCTCCACCCCGCCCTGCACCGCCCCATTGCCATCCCTAGTTATATTTTATGATCTATCAAAAATAACTTTAATATTTTTATTAACTGAAAATTAAAAGTGTGTATTACTCATCCTTTTTAAACTCTTTTTTTTTTCCTTTTTAAACTCGAGCAATTGTATTTACGACATTATATTGGTTGTTTTATTGTTGTTCTTCCTTCATGTGGCTACTTGTCAAGACTTTTCAGTTATTGTGCTTAAATTATATTCCCTCTGTTTTAATCTAGTGCAGTAATTTAATTAGATACGAAATATAAGAAAGTATAAAGAATTTTTGAATTTAACTATTTTAAGTTAACTATATAAAGTACTTTTTTTTGTTTTAATATGTATGATATTTTCTACTTTTTGAGATTCAAATAATTTAATTTGAATTGTACATTTGAATATAAAATCTTTAACTTTTTAAAATGAAATTATATATTTAAAAATTATGTAATAATTAATTTAAAATGTTTTTAAAACACGAAAAATTATTGTTAAATAGTAACTTGTTTGTCTTTCCAAATTCGAAGACCACGTATAAATTAGGGCAAAGAAAATATAAAATATACCAAATTACTTTTTATTTTATTCTTTAATTAATATAAGTTACTAAATATATAAAACTATATTTAAAAATAAAATAAAATTAAGACATGTAAATTAAAAACGGATTTGATTTCTTTACTTATTTAACCTTTGAAAGCTGGCCAGGCGTCACCAACCCTTTATGCCATGTCGCAATCCTATTGGTGTCACGAAATGTTCCTTTACCATTTATTTATTTTAATATTAAAATGCTTTTCAATATTTTTTTGATTAAAAAATACTGTAGTAATATACTCTGTACAATTCGGAATTCAAATTCATTTAGGAATTCTAATTAATTAAGTTTTATCCTTTCCTTTTCCTAGTGGGTTAATATCATATACCATGAAATTGGCAAACCGTATAGGGATCACTGTCAACAAACTTATGATAGAGACTCCATAAAGGAAAACAGAGAAAAAAGAAAGAAAATGGTAACACCCTTTTGGACAAGTTAAGTTATTTTCTTTATGTTAGTGTAACAAAGTCAAAGAACAAAGTCATTTCTGTGTAGGAATAGTCAATACCAACCAACTAGGGTTGTGATCAAGTGTTCTTAATTAGAAGTTTGTGGTGTTCGAGCCATCTGTCATATATTAGTTGATCACTTTTCTTTTTATACGCATGTTATAAAATTATAAATAAGAGGATAAATTTACCAAAATTCACCCCTTAAAAACTTTTTTGACTTTATAAACAAGTGTGAACACTTTGAAAAAGAATTAATTGTAAGGATAATATGGGGGGGAAACAATTAATGTTTGTTTGATTTAGTAAGATGATCAATTGATATGAGACAACATCAATTAATGAGACAGAGGAAGTATTTAAAAAAAAAAGTTAATACCAGCTGCAAATACTCAATAAGCAGTTAATGTTGTATAATAAATATTTTAGTTAAACTTGCCCCCATTTTTAAGGAATAAATTAGAGATAAATGCTTTAATTAAACTGTTCTAAAGCAAGTTTGTGATGCAGATCTTGAAAAGATTCTTCCCAAGGTACTCTTGTCTTTGTCTCCCTGAAAACCTCAGCTCATTATACCAACTTGAACTTAAACTAGATATTTTTGGAGTTCTTCTAAAGATACGTTTGTTGCCATATCTACACTCTTAAACCAGCCGGCCTATTGAATAATTGCCAGAGGCTGAATACATAATCTATCAAACAACGTTGTTTTTTTCTTGACATGTTAGTATAAGTTAAATTCTAAACTAAATATGTTGTCGTACGGAGTAATGAAATGGAGAGAAAGTGTAATGGTCGGAGATGAGTCAAATTAAAAATTATTCACACTACTACGTATTTGAAAAAAGACACGGATTAAGTTCAGTTAAAATTTGAAACATTTACTTGTGAGTTACCAAAGTGGGATCCGAAAGAAAGAAGTTAGATGCTTCAATCCCAGAGAGTTTTCACATGTGCCTATTACTTGTATTAAGTATTATTTTAAGTTGTGAAAGTATATATTCCGTCGAAAAAATAACGTAAGTTTAAGGAAAGTACTATTCCAAACAAGCAAGTGGAGAGAACATAATAATTGAGGGATATTTCACTTTTTGTTCTCTTTGCATAGTAGATAAGATCAGTACCTAGGGTCTACACATCTCATTTTGTGGATTCATCAATATTGTGGGGGTCATCATGAGGTGCTATATCATTTTGCAATTTCTTTCATATTTTTATGACGAAAAATATGTAGCTTGAAATATTGATCAAAGTTACTCTCAGAAAATAAAATGTGACAAATAAGTTTGGATCCCATTTTACAATTTCTGCACGTGCTGCAAATAGGAGTGGCTCCTGTTGTTTGACAAGTCATGGAATTCCACATTATATTTCCACTGGCTGATTTTCTTTTCTTCCTTTGGGGGACTGCTACAACCATGCACGTTTTTACCTTTACTTTTCTTGTTGTACATATCTGGGATTTATTACTAATTAATTAATGTTTGTTTAACCATTCATAGAATTTACCTTTAAACCTTTGCTTTATCAGTTATCACATAGTAACTCGGAGGTGATCATCCCATAATTTATCCAACTCGCTCTAATATATGATGTGCTACATATCGCCAATCTCCCGTCTCCTTGAGATATTGATCCAAGATATTTGAAATTTTCTCTTTTAGATATGACTTGTACAACAAACTTTACTTCTACCTAGCTCCATCTCATGTGTTACATTATTGAACTTACATTTCAGATACTTTGCTTAAACTACTAAATTTGATGATCTCTTAACTTTGAAGACTCCTTTGCAATTTGAATATAGAACATTTATCTTGACTTCAAAAAGATTCAAGTTGATCTTCATTACTAGTCTAAAATAAGAAGAAAACATGAAGCCCTACTTTGACGAAAAAGAGTTAATTATACCATGGGAAAACAAGAAAATGATAAACCATCATCTCGGGCCTTTAATTAACTACAGTTTGGAAGACTTGGATTGCTTTATTTAAATAATTTATTTTAAAAAAAAAAAAAAAAAACCCTTACATGGTGCTGGCAAAGACTTTGACATAGCCCTACCAGGTTTATTATACCAAAAAAAAAAAATACAAAAAGAAGGGAAGACTTGGATTTCTTCACATCCATGTTTGGTTAAATAATCTGAAACTATATTTGGCAATACTTTGCCTTAATTAAGCATGACCAAGGTTTCAAAAGTATTTTAGAGAGTTTTTAATTATTACACTATAATTTGGCTTTTTAGAAATTTGGACAAACTACTAAAAGTCATAGTATAACGCTATTTATTTTAATTAATCCAATTCTTTATTATCCTATTTTTTTTTCTTTACTTGTCTTATAATTCCACAATTAATTACTGTATAATCAACTTTTTTTTTCAAAGTTGACCGAAATTCAAAAAGGAAAAGAGTGAAGCAAAAGTGAAAATGATATATAAGATAAGGGAGTCGACCGATCAGTCGCGTATCTTCCTATCTTACTATTCAATGAGATACTTCTTCCGTTCACTTTTAATTATTAATTTTAACGTATTAAGAAAAGACAGTTATTTTTTTTTCTTATTTTATCCTTATTATATATTATTTTACAAAACATAATACTATACATCAATTAATATAGATAGTACAATAAAATAGTCATGTTAATCATTATTTTTTCTTATTGTATGTGTGATATGTCAAGTTAAAATATGACAAGTACGAGTGAACGGAGGAAATAATTCAATAGTTAATTATAACCAACATTTTTTTTTCAAAGTTGATGAGGGATTTCAAAAGAAAAAGAGTGGAGTAAAAGTGAAAATGATAAGAGGGAGTAGATCGATCAGTTGCATATCTTCTTATCTTATTATCCAATGCGGTGCTACAAATGTGCTTTGTAATGGAAGGAAGTTTAATTATTAGTGCTTGTAAGTTGATGTAATTAATTAGTCACGTTTGGTTCTATCATCAACATTATAAATTACTTTCTCTTGGAACAACTGTGATGTTAACAGGAGAAGGATGATTCACGAGGTTGTATTAATTAATTCGAATCTGATGACGTGGCTTGCCCCAATTGGAATACTTCATATGAACCCACTACACACTAATCCCTTCTTTTCTCATTATGCTTAAATTAATTACTAGTTTAATGTTTAAACTAATTGATTCGAATCTTTTCTATATTTTCTTAAAGTCATTATCAGCTGTTTTTTCTTCTTCTATTTCCTCTTTACTTTATCAAAAGACCCTTTATGCCAGGAAGCGTTACCAATAAACCGACCCCATAAAGTCGAACATATATAAACATTGAAATATATACAATTTATTATATGACCAATTGACCATTTTTATACTTGAATCATCTTAATAATTACGTTATATATTCTATTAAAATCAAAATGAAAATACATAAATATCTTTATTGGTAATAGGAGGTTGTAATCAGTGGCAAGCTATTTTTTAGTATATATATATATTTCTAAAAAATTGTTTTTGACCTATATACACAACATTATTTTTTATATATGCATATTATAATTTTTCAACGAAATTTTGCGTGATCACCCTTCAGTCAATGTAACTATTCCACTGGTTGTAAATTTTAGTATTAGTAAAACAACACAGTTTTAATTGAAGGAAATTTTTGACATCGGACGTTACGTTACGCGCATAAAAGAGTCAGATTCAGATTGGTCTCAAAATTGAAGCGCTATATAAATTGCCATTTTCCCAGAAAACTGGAGCTAGATGGTCAAAAAGATAATACTAAGGAGGCAACAGAGATTAGAGTAAAGTAGATTGCAATCTGATGATAAAACGAAGAAGTTTCCACCATCAAAACTTTTAACATGTGCTTATTCTTATATTATATATTATTAACTCCTAGTATTATTTTAAGTAGTATTCCTATTATTATTACTCCCTCCGTCCCTATTTACTTGTCCATATTTCCTTTTTTGGTTGTCCCTATTTAGTTGTCCATTTTGACAAATCAAGAAAGGACAACAAATTTTTTCCTATTATACCCTTATTTACACTTCTTGAAAATTGTAAAAGTGTATGTTGTTTCCCTCCAATTTATTTCACTTTAATTCAAATAAGTGGTTGTAATTTTGAAGTGAAAAGTAGTCATAAGGGTAAAATTGTAACTTCACTGTGCTAATCATTGTTGCCTTAATCTGTGTGCCATTTCTAAAGTGGACAACTAAAAAGGGACGGAGGGAGTATTATAGAGAAGAGTGTGAACACAATAATTGAGGAACATTTAATTTCCACCTGTTTTTGTATTTTCTTTTTATTTCTTCATATTTTTGGCAGTCAACTCAAGCAGCTATAAAGACACAAGAATTCGTACACTTGACCATCTGACACCATCTGAGATCTAAAGCATTTTTCCTCTCTAACTAATCAGGTAAATTAAGCTTCTTCCCATTTTACAAGCTGACCTAACTTTTTTCTCATTTAAAAATACAAATCTATGTATGATACTGATTTAGATTTGAATTTTGCAGCAGGATCTAAGCCTTGGATACAAACTGATCAATCACTAAGAAGACGACGAATCGATTTTAATAAATTCCAATCGATAATGGATACATGGTGGTCTGAAATGGTATGAAAGCTCCTTGTTGTAAAGAGTAGTAATTATATTTGATTTTATGTATCGATAGTTATTAAGCATTTAATCAAATATTACAGGAGAGTAGCTGCAGTATGAATGATCACAACTTTGTTAATCAGAGCCAGACGATGACACCATTTAATGAATTGCCTTTCAATTCTAAGCCCTTTTCTACTTTTTCTCCTCCTCCTCCTCCCTCCAGTGTAATTTCTAATTACAGCTACTCCAATTCAATGCCAGCTAAAAACCAATTCGAAAATTTGAATACCTTTAAGGTCGTCAAGCGTGAGGTTCCATCAGGAACTACAATAAACTTCTCTTCTTCCGTTAATTCTATGGACGATTCTGATTTTGGTGATATCGAGGCCATGGGATTTGGTGCTGCTGTTACGACTACTACTGATCAGAAGAAAAGTTACAATAGAACAAGTGTTCAGGCACAAGATCACGTTCTAGCTGAAAGAAAGCGGAGAGAACGCTTAACTCAGCGTTTTATAGCTTTATCTACCCTCATTCCCAACCTAAAGAAGGTAATTATATATATTCCTGCTTGAATAATTAATTTGTGCTAGCTACCTGAAAAAGGAAAGAACATTTGATGTATACAATTTGGAATTGTTTTTATTTTTATTTTTTATGAGTTCTTTGGAGTGAAAAACAAAATTTTGGGGTTTTTTGAATTCTCAAATTCAACTTCTAAAGTTAAATTCTGGAATAGTGTGTCTCATCAATTCTATGTCCAAGGAGTTTAATTTTCTGGAATAAAATAAAAATTATTCATGCCAAAACAGGCACCAATTATCTTAATTGTGATAGTGCAATCTTCAAATAAACTACATCTTGTCAAAAATTAGCTAGTTAAATAAGAATTTACCAGATTTTTGTTCTGATGATTGAAAAACCATCATAAATATGTGTATATAATAATTAAATTGAAGCCCTCTTGATCGGTGTTTTTTGGGTGTTATTCTTAACAGTTGGACAAAGCAACAGTACTGGGAGATGCTATCCAATATATAAAACAGCTGGAAGAACAAGTAAAAACACTTGAGGAAAAAAACAAGAAATGTCCGGAGATTCCAGCAGCAAAGAGACCTCGATTGGTTTCCAGTTGTGACGATTCATCGTCGTGTGGCGAAATATCCAGTGTTAGCACAGACGATAGATCATTGCCAGATATTGAAGTTAGAGCTTCAGATGGAAATATTCTAATTAGAATTTATTGCAAAAAACAAAATGGGATAATGAAAGAAATATTCAATGAAGTGGAAAAACTTCATCTTTCTATCATTAGTTGCAGTGTTATGCCTTTTGGCGACAACACTTCACACATGACTATTATTGCTCAGGTACTAATTCAAAATTGAACTCCATTAATTGCTTATCAAACTATACCATTAATTGCTTAATTATCTTTTCTAATACTAATATCTTGTCTGTTTTTAATTCAACAGATGGATCATAAATTAACAAGCGTGACACCAAATCATATTGCGAATAGAATCCGAGCGGCGATGATGAAAGAAGAAGCCAACTCCTTTACAGCATAGCAAAGAAGATTATATAATTAGAAGTTAATTAAGGTCTTTAATTTGTTTAGGAGAAAATCAAGTGTAAGGTCTGCAGATCTGTTTTTGCGGATCGGATTAAGATCACCTGGAAGTGGGGTCATAATGACTTGGTTTAGGGTTAATGGTTTCCATAATTGGATGCTTTTTAGCGGGTTAAAAAATTGAACCCCGTTTTGCAATTAACTCACGTGCTAAAATTGAGACTTGGCTCTATCTTTTTGACAAGTCATGGAATTCCACTAATGGTCTTGTTTTCCTTAAATTTGTCTTCTGGGGCTTAAAATGACTAGTGTGTTTGTACTACTTTATTTATGTGTACTCTTTGTCTCCACCATGTAATGTAATAAGGACATGTGCAGAGGATTTTTTGTGAAAAATCTGAGTATATATTTTTTATACAATGTTGTAGGTCCTCGTTTTATTTCATGTGACAAAACTAATTTGATTCCAAGTTTATCCAAAAAAAAAAAAAAAGTTGTAATCATAATGTAATTTTTATATGGCTATTTCTAAGATATTTGAAAATTCAATTTATAGTCACACAAATAAAATAAATACGTCCATTTGACCAACAAATCAGGTTATTCAACCATCATTTTGACCTGTCTTTCTCCTTCTTGACCTCCATTGTTGTTCTTCTGGGCATCCATTCATTCATGTACAAACTACCAGAAAGCAAAAAAAAAAAAAAAAATTATACGAGAGAAATCGATGGTCAGAAATCAAATAAGACGAGAAAATTATTTTATTTTATTTTTAATAAATCCATGGAACAAGCTATCAGAAATCAGGGATGAGGGATTTTCAATGTTTTTTTTTTTTTTTGGAGCTGTGTGGAATAGAAAGTGGGAGTGTATAAAAAGACATGTGTTGATAAAGAAGAAGCGTCTAATTTATCTCTGAACTTTACAAATGATTTAAAGTTTGTCACTTGTTGAAACATGAGGTATCATTAGGTGCTAGATTATGTAATTAGAGACTAATTGATGTACTATTATAGTAGTATTATAGTAGCTTCCGTAAGAGAATTTGGCATAAGCGAGCTAATTTTGTAACGGCAAAGTCTAATTTGATCTCAATTATTAAGAGACAGAAATGTTAGACCATTTTGCACCGTTCAAAAATAATTTTTAACCTTGTTCCCTTTTTTTAATTGGAAGCCCTTTCTCCCCTTTTGTCTCCTAAAGTGTACTTTGTAAGACACAGACCAGAACTGTAAAGAGTGAACACTAATCCCATCATTTTAGTGTAAATGGACAGGATAAAGTAATCTCCCTATTTTATTTCGATATTATTATTCTTATCCCATCACTCAAACCACCCTAATAATATGCTGAACTAATTTATAAAGTCGCACTCGCAGTAACCAAATGAAAGATCCAGAACTATATGAGTGCTTCAATGAGACATGGTAATTTACTAATTTAGCCAATCTCAGAACCTGAAAGTAATTAAGCAAAAGAAAATTCACATTTTCTCAAAGAAAAAAACTAAAAGACAAAATCACCAAATACTTTTTATCCCGTCTACTTTGTTTACCATGAAAACGTAACCCAAGAATCGAAATCCCTTGCATGACTGGAGAGGTTAATATAAGTAAGGATATGACTTTTTAGGGCTTCTCTCGTCCTATGAATGAATTAGCTGGGCTCAGATAGAATGTATAACTAGACTTGCTTAACCTGATACACAGAATTGGAATCTTTGTTGCATCGAACCATCAACACACAAAATGTTACATGTCCAACTTTTTCTTTTTCTTTTTCTGTTTAATTTTCACTTTTTCAGGTATATATGTCCAGGCATCTTTTGAAAAGTCAAATTTTCATTTCAAATGAGAAAATGTAGCAGCTGGTAATGATACAGTAGTACCTAAATATCCAACCATGTGTTGTACAGAAAAATTAGAAATTAAACAACCGACCAACATCAAACGACTTTTAGTCCTATAATAATTTCTAGAAAACGAAGTTTTACTAGAATCAGGTGGTCTGCTCTACGCGTACTTTGACTCAAAAATCTTCCTCGCTCTACCGTACCATTTGGTGTTTAGCTAGAATTTAAGGTTCAAATTGTTGGGTTATGACAATGATTAGGGTGTCATGCGAAATTTTACAATTGCGAATTATATTTCTGATAAATCAAATGACAAATAAAAATATATTAAAGACATTATATTTTTATATGAAAACTAATAAAAAAGAAAATATTAAAATCGTTGAGAAAATAAATCTCCCCATAAACAAAACTCTTAAATATCTACATTGTGGATTCTATTGTGTTATGTTATGAGAATAATGATCTTCAATTTATAGATCTCCAAACTTTTCCTCCAAGGAAAGAATAAACCAAATATGGAAGAAAAATTATATTTTTCTTTCAAAAAAAGTTCAAGCATTTATGGTAATACTTTGACTTTTCTTTTAGAAAAAAAATAAAGTTCAAATAAGAAAAAAAAATCAGGGCAAAATCCTAACACAAATATATATACTTTTGAAGTGAGCTGCTTTCCATACTCACAAGTCACATATATGATATAACTACTAGGTTTGGTATGAACATGCAGTAAGATTCCTTAAACTTTGGAATACAATGTACTACATATTTTCTTCAACCAACATAATATCATAATGCAACTCTCCTAAGGATGTAGACACCGGCCATGTAGCTTTTACCTTTTCTTTTCATTGTTGACTTTCATTAATTCGCTATGTAAAACTGATCACTAACCGATTCATCGAGATTTATTTATATATGTACAATAAGAGAGTCGAATAAACACTCGTTAGTAAGAGAATTAATTTAAAGCACTTGAATCCAAGACATCTAAATCAAGATGTAATGATCACAATATTCCTACTACATTAGATTTTTCACATTTTGCAACTTTCTTCGTCAGTACACTACATTAAAAATAATCTTTAACGGCAATAGTTCAATTGCTGCTAAATATATATTTTTAGCGGCAATTAACACTCTTTGTATATATCCCTAAAGCCATTAACGACACTGGATCTAATGACACTTAACTAATATCGTTAAATACTTCAACACTCTTTATTAATGTGTCTATTTATTGCCGCTAAAAATTGCTTTATAACATTCTATTTAATCCCAAAAATTATAGAATTGAAGCTAACAGATATTTCTTCATTTTACATTAACCTTCAGACACAACCATTAGTTTTCAAATATATATATAGAAAATTTATTTTTCACAAATAAAAAGAAAGAAAATAGATTTAACAATTTAATTGTCGAACAATATATTAAAGAAATAACAAGTTGAACCAAGTTAGTTATGGGAATCAATAATAGTCCAGAAATCATGGCCAGTTTGGTGGAAACTTGAAGACAGACGTGCCATCAATGTCAAATCCTATCCAAAATTAGGAAGAGAAGAAATGAGTAACAATTTTTTCCCGAGTTGTCTGCAGACTGTTCTCACGTTGTTATGTCCTCCTGTTTTTTTTTTCATATGATTTTCAAATTCACAAACTAGTACTCCTCCATCATTTGACTAATTAATTAGAAAACTAAATCGTGACATTATAAATGTGAGGCATGGACAAAGTTAATTCCAGCTATTCCTTTTACTGGACTCCAATTAAGTTACACACTCTGTCCAGGTCATTTAAAGCATCCTCCTTAAATTGAGGGATTTATAATGTTGAAAATAACTTAGTGTTCCAGCAGATAAATGTAATCTGGCGGTATAACTATTTTTACACTAATAGTGTAATTGTTTATTCCGTTGGTTCATTTTCACTTGTTACGTTTCACTTTAAGAGATTCAACTGCATGAACTATAGCCAACATTTAATTTTAAGATATATTTTTCATCGTATTAATATAAGAAGAATTATAATTTATACTGTAGTATTTTTTATATTGTTTTGGAACATATAAATTTTAATCATAAAATATTAAATTAATTTAATTTAACTTAACTTCAAAAATTAGTTAAATTGACTTTTTTAAAAGTGAAATGTGACGAGTAAAAATGAATGAAAGGAGTAGCTTAAACTCAAACAAAACTACGTAATTGTCATTTTATAATTATGTCAATAGTCTTTAATCTTTATTTCTACACCTACGAACATCGCGACACGCGTCCAACAATATATAGTATAAAATAGACAACCACAAATTAAAGGAGGTAAGAAGTGTCCATATTTTCAAGTAGAATATTAATAGATGCTGCTTCTTGTTTTGGAAAGAACTATCAATTCAAAATCTCGAGAAAGACCAACAACCGAGTTGATGTGAAATACAAATAAAAATAAGTTTCTATATATGTGCATGTTTCACCTATCATCTTCGTTTCCCCATTCAGTTGTAACATTGTAAAATTAACTGCGCCTCGCGCAGAAATTTAATATGACAGAATTTATAAAATAATATTTAAAATATATTGATCATTAAAATTAAAATATTATATTATCTTACATACAAGATTACATAGTAACGATCATTAATAATGTAAAGAAAATGATAATTATGAATGTTTTTAATACTTCTCTTGTTTTTTTTATTAAGAACACCATGCTTTTACAAAAGTTTGAGACCACTTGTTATATCATGTGACAAATCGGGGGTATCTAAGTTTATATAGTAAAGTACGTAGAAGGATGTTTTTAATGCTGTCAATAGTTCAAAGACAAACTAAAACTAATAATTTGCGCCAAATTCAGGAGTGTTTTTCTATTCTTCTCTATAAATTAAAACACCTTAGAAGTTCTACAAGTTGAAATGTTGAAGAACTCTCTCGTTCTGAAGATTGAAGTTTTACTTAATTAATTCTCTAGTTGTTTCTGAAAGATATATATATATATATATACTTACAAGAGATGAAAACCCATTTTGAAAGAATCATCACGAGACACAAGAACAAAACTGTCATGTACAGTATTTATAAATTAATAATGTAATCATGTATAATATATTGATATGTTTATGGTTAATTACGTCAATAATTTTTTTCATTTTTTAATGAATTTGATCACGTTTGGTATCATAAAATTTAATAAAATTATCTTCCATTTGAACATATCGATGATGTTAACCATAAAAAGGATAATTCACGTGGTTGCAGGTCCACTCACCCATTCCTTCTAGTGTCATTTTCCTTCCTTAACTATATAGTATAATTTTTCTTTGTTTATTCTTCATATTACCGTATGTGTCCCTTCAGTAAATGGTTGTGTTGTCAACACCACCTAATGTATCTACACTTTAACATTTAAAATATAGAATATAGGAACCTAATCTCCTTATTTAGTAAATTCATAATTAATATATATAGTAGATAATTTAAAAAACTGTTATGTCAAAAATATTTAGAGGAAAAATAAAAAGGTGGGACTTAACGTCATGTCGTCATCTCATATGGAAAGCTTCAAAAATTATCGGTGACTTCATGTAGAGTAATAGTAAGTGTTGCTTTCGGACATGAGAAATAAACGGACATTATAACAACTGGAATTTCTCAACACAACAATAACATATATTCTCTCCATTTCAAAAAAAATGATTTAGTTTAACTGATAATGGAGTATAAGAAAAGAAAGTTATGTCAAATGTACCAAAATACTCTTAATCTTGTGACCTTAAACATGTCACGTGGAAAGTTGAAGTTAAAGTGTTGTCAAAAATGGAAATGGGTCACTCTTTTTTAAACAGACTAAAAAGCAAATTAGATCATTCTTTTTGAAACGAATAGAGTATTATACTTACGGAATCTCAATTACAACTGAGAATTGAAATAATAAGATAACAGTGAACAATACTAATGGAAAAATCTTAAAATTACTGTGAAAAAAAGTAACTCGAAGGGAATGAGATAGTAAAATATAATAGGAAGATGAGAGGAGAACAAATTAAACCAAAGGTTCAAAAGCATAATTCATGACATAACAGACATAAATGTACAAATACTATATCTGGAAAGAGTGGATGCTTAATTTAATTATTAAGGAAACAGAATTGCTTATTAAATTTCTATTTTGGCAATCTACATGTTTATTTTATGGTACAGCTTTAATATGATTGGACACTATTTTAGAGTCTAGTACATACATATATTTATAAAATAAATTTTGGCAATCTACATGTTTATTTTATGGTACAGCTTTAATATGATTGGACACTATTTTAGAGTCCAGTACATACATATATTTATAATAAAAAGGATAGTACTCAGTTGATATCCAATTAAAAATCTAAAAATAAATACTAGTATCTATATGGTTAGATATTGAGAGATAAGTTTCACTTAATGACCCATTAAACTATTGGGATTAGGACGAGATTACCAGCTGAACCTCCCCTAGTTAAGGATAATGTCCTTCCTATTACTCATATTTTTGACAATCCAAAAAGAAGATTAAAATAGTTGTACAAAAGGACTGACAAAAAAAGCCTTCAAAACGGGGACATTAAAGTATTTAAATACTCTTTAGTTAAAAAGGAAATTAATGAAATTGCCACTGGTTGAAATATACTTAATTTTACTTGCCAAAAGTGAGGGGAAAAGATACTCACCCTGTTTTTTTAGTTGTTATGTTGTACATTTCGATAGTTAATTTGATTTATTTTTAAAGTTAAATTAGATTACATTAATTTAATATTTTAAATTAAATATTAAATATTTAAAAATTATACGAAAAAAAATTATAAATTACAATTTTTTACATATCAATATAATGAAAAAATATATCATAAAATGTCAGTCAAAGGTCTTATCATTTGACTCTAAAAAAAACTGTGATAACTAAAAAGGAACGGAGGGAGTACTAAATTTCTGAGGCAATGTACATTCATTAAAAAAAGGATATTAATTGAACACCACTTTTCACTTTTAGTTTTTTTAGCTATTCACAAACTATTCTTGAAAATAGAATAATTCAAAGTAAAATCATAAATATAAGTAATTAACTGTGTTGAACTTGTCACCAAGAAAATATAAATGAAAAGCAAAAATGAAAGAGATTTAGAATAACTCTCTTAAATATTAAACAATTAACTTATTTTAAGTATTAAAAAAAGGCTCAAAAAAGTATTTATTATGGACTAGAGGGAGTCTAAGGTCTCATTTGTTTTCATTAAGTTTAAGACCTTTGAATCTGAATACACGTTTGAATATTAAGATTTGCATTAAGAACTAGGTGTCTAGATCTGAATACACATCTGAATATTAAGATGTGGTCTCCAAATCTGAACACTGAATGATTATTGTTTGTTTTCAATATCTGAATGTGCATATGATATCAAACATTATATTAATAAATTGTTATAAAAAAATCATTTCATCAGAAAATATTACTTTTTGATTAAAAAAATATCATAATCGTCAAGCATAACATAAAAAAAATCCCGAATGAAAAATATTTTATAGGCACAATATAATATCAAAAAGTTCAATAAGTATGATAGATATTAGTCGAAAAATAATAAATAAGGTATCACATTATCAACGCCTAACATATATTTTGGCTGAATAGAAAACTAAATTATTTTTTATCTTTTTTTCAATAACCTTAATCCAATTCTCTTAACTTGTGAACCTCTAATGTCATTCATGCTTTTTTGTAGCGGACGTTTTCACAAAACATACTAGCACATGTACTGCATAATGGCTCTTCTCATCCAAGTTCATCTAATTTTTTCATATATTCTTCAAATGTAGGTGCACTATTTTTTTAATTAATAACTCCAAAGCAGTTATCATCTTCTCATTAATTTCTAATTCAAACAAATAAGTTTTTATTTTTTCCCAATTTTTTTTTCCAGCTGAAACTGAAGCTTGGAATGTAGAATTATTAGGAGCTCCATTATTTTTGTCACCAACTAGTCCAACAACAATAATATATCAAAGAGTTTCAATAAAATTATTCGCCTAAGACAAAATTCTAATGAGAGACTTCAAATATGTATACATAGTTATTATTTTTAATTATGAATAGTATTTCTTCACTCAAAAACCTTGATGAACATCAATACACTAAAAATATTATTGCAACAAGTGTTCTTGACAAACATCAATACTCCCTAAGAAAATTATTAATATAAAAAAAAATATTTGTAAAGATTATGAAAACTTATCAGTTCAAGAGTATAAAATTGGTGTTTCATTGAGAAAAGAGAGAAAGAAAGTTTGTAGTTGAGAGAGCAAAAGTCACATAAAGACCGAGAGAGGCGATACATTATTATTTTATAACTTATTAAATAAATCTGAATGGATCTGATTCATTCAGACCTTTTTAGGTCCATTAAGAGGCTTTTTGAAAAAAGAAACAAATGGACTTAATGGGCTGAATCAGAATCATTCAGATTCAGACCTAAAAACCAAACACATTTAATGGACTGAATCTGAATGATTAAGATTCAAACCTCTATTAAGTGCAAACAAATGAGGCCTAAGCTAAAGGATCGGTCTTGGAAAATAGAACTGGTATTAACAGATAATTAACCTGTAGGCTATTAGTTATCTTTCCATTAATTTTCTCGATAAATATTATTTATCCATTTTTTTATAAATAAGCTAGTGGGTTAACGAACTTATGATTAAGACCCCAAGTTTTTTTTTAAAAAAAAGACAAAAAGACAAAAATGTTGTTATAGTTATAATAAAGCGATGTTAATTTTAGAGAAATAATGACAATTAATAGTCATTTTCAGAATAAAGAAGTTTAATTATCAACAAAGGCGGAGTCAGAAATAAGAGTTAAGGGGAAACTAATTTCCCTTTTAAAAAAATGAGGGAGGGTTCGAACCCACAACTCTAGTGTGAAAAATATTTCCTTCCTTGATTGTGACCCATCAATCAATTTTATTAATGATTTATATGTATATATAAATATATAATTTTTAGTACAAATACAAAATTTATGAAAAAATTATTGAATTCGTCTGAATTTATGAACCCTACCTAGCTTTATCAACCAACTGCAGTTGTGATAACTTAAAAGAAATCCATTATGGAAGTGAAATAAAACCAACATAATGGAGATAACCGCAGTGACGACACCCCAACGTCAACAAATGTCGTTGGAGAGAAACCTAAAGTAAATTGGTTGGCTTAATTTATTAGCATCTTAATTAATTAATAATACCAATAAACTTTAAGTTTTGGTTATGCTAATGACCAATAGGTATTGCGGCGTCAATATTTTAAATAAAACCTGCCTCAGTTTTTTCTACAAATAAATTACAGACTACAGCTCTTTCTTGTTCAAATGAAGTTGGTGACCACAATCTTCAAAAGATCTACATTAAATTTTTTTTCTTTTTGCCTCTATAAAATACTCAGTTCCTAATACCAACTCGAGCAAAAGATAAATAATTTTGGAGTGAAAATAATAATAATAATAATAATATACATTTAACCTGCCGGCCATCGCTTTACGCGCGAGAGATTGAAAACACTTTATGGTTTATTTGGTCCCTCGGTTATGAATTTTTTTATTTTAGCCTTTAATGATATCTAATTAAGTACATCTAACTTTAATTACTTGAAAATTTGCACTTTGAATCCCCTTTCATATGAATTTCTCAAATTTTCTGAATTATTAAATATTCCATCATTTGATAATTCATGTATCATGTAATTAAAACTTGTATTATTACGTCATATTTGAAGTTAACAAACTTCAAAAAATAGTACAAATATAGCATATTCTCTACATATTTAAAGGGATAAAAAACACATATCTATTTTAATTATTTAAATAATAAGGATATAATTAAGTGTTACTATCCCTCTCTAATAATAATTATGGATTTGGAAAATCTTCATAAGGTTGCAACATGGATTTGGAAAAGTTGTGAAATTTAATCAAAGATACGTAATGATAAATATTCATTAATTGACGTGTTAAATATACCATACCTTTATTATAATATATGAAGCATCGGGTATGAGGCCAAAGTTTCTTTTGAAAAAATAATTCAATGAACGAGTAATCATTTTAATACTATTTTTTTTAGCAAACGAGCCTAACTTCTTCGTTTTATTTTATGATGTAGTTTGATAGAACAAAAAGCTTAAAAAGAAAGAGTATAGCCCTTTGTATTTTGCATGCTTGCACTAAGTGTACGATTTAGCACTCAATGAATTGAGTTAAATTCTAATCCACAAAATCTATATTAAATTATTTTTCTCATCTGTTACAATATTGATGAACACAATAATTTAATCTCTATGTTAGTGAAAGATAATAAGTACTCCTCTGTCCCTAATTACTTGTCCATTTTTTAATTGACACAACTATTAAGAAAACAATTAATGACATAGTGAATTTACCATTTTACCCCTATTAATTATGAAGTGGATGAAAAAATCTACATTTTTAAAAGTAATTAATCATTTAATTGAGGATATAATAGGTAAAAAAAAATGTCATTTCTTAATTTGTCAAAATGGACAAGTAATTAGGAACAACTATAAAAAAAAAAGTGAACAAGTAACTAGAGACAGATGGAGTATCTTATAAAATCAATCAACATATGCATAAAAATTGACCCAAATCACCATAGTTAACAAAAAAAAAGCGTAGTTCAAAAACAAACTATAAATATTTGTGTGGGTATTGATAATTAGTGAAAATAAAATGAAAATTTGTTTTAAAAATAATTATTTCTAAATATATAACGAATATATTTTTCAGGATAGACTAAAACTAAAAATTCATTACAAATTAAAGTTTGATCTCCATCCGTTTACTTTTATTTTTCTAATATACTAAAAATATATTATATTCACCATGACTTATCTAATTGAAAAATAAAAAAATAAATTATCATTTTATACTTATTTTACCCATACTATTAAGTATTATATTTCATTTCCCAATATTTAAATAATTTCGACCAACAATTAGGATATACAATACAACAAATTAAATAAGGGAAGTAGTGTATTCACACGGGTACGCGCAAAATACTCGGGTTCAAAAATGAACCGCTACTGCCAACAAAAGACGTGGGTGGGTAAATCCCGGTTTGGTTAAGGGACGAGAGTGGTCAAAAAGTTAATACGGACTCCCCCAATTATTATACTCTCTCCGTTCCATTTTATGTGAGATAGTTTGATTCAGAAAAAATATATATTTTTAAAACTTGTGATCCAAAATGAATGATAGAAATTTATGTAATTGTAAATCATTTCATTAATAATAAAATAAATATTTTATTAATGTATCCTTCTTTTTTAAACTCACTGAAAAAGAAAGCAAGTCACATTAAATTAAGTCAGAAGTACATAATATAAACTCTATTTTATTTTCATTGATTAATTGAATTAAGAGAGAGAAAATTGAAGCTTCCTTTTTCACACGTGCCCTATTACTTGTAATATTTTATGTATTATTATTTCTAAAGAGCAATAATCATAGACAGTGAGAACACAATATTTAAATTGATTTTCAATCTTTTTCCTCTTTTCTTTTACTTTCTTTCCAGTCAACACAATAATTCAAGCAAGTACAAGTATAAAACACACAAGAATTCTTGACAGACAACATCTGAAACCAAAAGCGTTAATTTCCGACGCTTAATCAGTGTTCCTCAAATATACTAATTGTGATTTTGGAATCTATTTAAATAGGCACGATCTAATCATTAAAGATATATACATCTCCTCAACAATGGATATTTCATCAGCTACATGGTGGTCTGAAATGGTAAGACAAAATAATATATATATGAGCATGTACTAATCTACCTAGTCCTTTTTTTTTTTTTTTTCGCGAATGTTCCCTGTGAATTTTTATAGATAACTTGTGGAGTAGTAATTAGTAACATTTTATTTGACAAATACAGGATGTTATGAATATGAATGATCTTCAATACACTGATCACGGCCAGATGATGGCCACATTTGATGATTTTCCATTCAATAATGACCTATTTACCTCTTGCACCTTCGATAATATTCAAGCTTCTCAAATATTTGAGGAGTTACCAGCCTTTTGCAGTTCAACAAAAGCAATTTACCAGAATAATACCACTTTTTCTTCTCCTCCGCCTTCTTCATCCCCCAGTGTTATTTCCTTTTCCAACTCCAATTCGCCATCAGCCACTCCTACTACTACTGCCCAAAACTACTTTAAAAATTTGAATACATCTGTTAAGACTGAGATTCCATCAGGAACTACTTTAAACTTCTCCTCATCAAATGCTTCTCCTGATTCTGATTACGATGATAGTAAGCAACTATTCCAGGCCATGGGATTTGGCGATGATGATATTTCTCAGACGAAGAAGAAGATGAATTATAGTAGAACGCCTTTGCAGGCTCAAGACCACGTTTTGTCTGAAAGAAAGAGAAGAGAACGACTCACTCAGTACTTCGTAACTCTCTCCACCCTCATCCCTAACCTAAAGAAGGTACTACTCCTAAATTAGTTTTTTCTTATCTCTTTAGTCATTTTTTTGTAACTATTAGCTGGGTAGGGGAAATTAGTCTGTGCTCGTCCTTTTTTGGAAGTATCTCTTTCCATTGACCACAAATAACAGAAAATGAAGAATAAGATCTATATATGTTACTGTAGTAATTAGCAACAACTTTTAGTACATTTGATTTGAACCCTATATTTTTAGGAGTCTTTTAGCTCTTGTTAAAGATTTACAAGTCAATAGAAAATATAGAGTATATCTAGTTTTAGATAAGCTTAATTAAATAGATCTAGCAGCATGATCAACGCGAGTTTTATATATGAGATTTTGTAGCTACTGCAAAATCTTGAGATATGTAGTGTACTTTAATTTTTTTAAGAAAAGAATCTAATTAATTAAGTGCTTCACATCTTCCCTCCACTTTGTATATGAAAATATTGTACACAAAATTCTAAAATAATAGTGTTACTTGGGATTGATTATGGTGTTTTTTCGGTGTTTGTTGATCTCCAACAGTTGGATAAGGCATCAATACTTGGAGATGCGATTACATATATAAAACAACTTGAAGAACAAGTAAAAAGGCTCGACGAAGAAGCTAATAATAAGGAACCAGTAGTACCAGTTAAGAGAATTCGTTTGCTCTCAAATTATGACAATTCTTCAACTTGTAATGAAAACTCCAACAAATCAGTCATCCCAGATATTGAAGTTAGAGCTTCAGATGGAAATGTCCTGATTAGAGTTTGTTGCAAAAAGCAAGAGGGAATAATAAAGGAAATATTCAGCCAAGTAGAAATGTTTCATCTCACAATTACTAGTAGCAGTGTCATCCCATTTGGTTATGATACAACACACATAACTATTGTTGCTCAGGTACTAACTTAATCTTTCGAAATTCATACAACTATTAGATACTCCAATTGTGTTACTTAAGTTTGTTTTCTTTTTTTTTGAAACAGATGGATCATCAGTTGAACATGACAACAGAATATGTTGCCAACAAATTACGTTTATCTATAATGAAGGTTATCAATAGCCATGAATAAGCCATGTCTCTAGTTGCATAGAGAAGAATTTCAAAAGCTAATTTTCAGCTATTTAAGGGACAGTGTTAAATTTAGATTAATGTGAGGGTGGGTTTCATGATCGACTTGGTTTTTGGGTAAAAGGTTTTCATTATTGTGGACTGGGGCATTGTTTTTTGTTTCTTTTTTTCGGGTCACAAAGTTGGGACCCGTTTGATCACAATAGCCCCAGTTCTGCTTTTTACAAATGAGGCTGACTCCCTATTTTTTGACAAGTCATGGAGTAACACTAAGTAGTCATTTTCTTGTTCTCCTTTGGGGGACTGCTAGCTACAGGCCCATACATGTTTGTTTGTTTTTGGGCTTTAGGTAACTAATTTTTGGCCTTCTGTTGTATACTACTCTACAATTGTTTTTGTTTAATTATGTTGATGGTGTAATAAATAGGAGTACATGTTTATTGGTGTTAATTAGTGGAAACTTCTTATCGTCTCTAATTTGGGTATATGAATATGAATAGTGTCATTCTTGTTAGTTCTATAAATTTGACGCATAATACACAGCGATAGGGAAAGAAAATTTAACAAGTAGTGTTTTTTCTTGTAATTTCTTAAATAACACATAAAAATCCATAAATATGAGTGCTCTAAAGAAATTAGTAGCATGCACGTTCTTCTCAATCCTAGCTATAAATTTGCACAATCAAAGAAGATAGACAAATTTCTTAGGTGTACTCTTCCATCGTGCCAACAAAAATCCCCTAAGATAATTCACTACAATGGTCTTTCTAAGGAGTTTCAATACCCACATACGTACAACAACAACATATTCAATGTAGTCTAACATCAAAATGAGATATCTTAAAGTGGTTGTTTTCGATAGACCCCAGCTCAAGCTATAACACTCTAAAAAAAGAATTAAACTCTATCGCCAACAAAATAACTAATGTGATCCTAAATTTTCCACTCCGTTCTACGAAATTATATTTCTATAACAACGTAATCTCCTTCATAAATTTTCTCTATACGCAATATGAGTGAACTCAAAACATAGGTAATTTTGAATTATTAATTAAAAAAATTCCCAGTTACTATGTACATAGTGGCAGAATTATGATACGGTGATGACATTATTTTTTGGTGTCGAAAATTTGACTTCTGGGTAATTTAAATTTTTTTAGGCAACTAATACATAGTTTACTGACTTTAATGTTACAAAAAATAATTTTATGATTTTGGTGTTACACAAAAGTAAATTTAGTGAGCATCAATGAAATTAACCCCAATAACACCCATTTGAATATTAAAATTATAATTCATGAATAGTTTAGGGTATTTATTTTTATGTATTCTATCCTAAAAGTATAAATGATAGTCTTACTTAACTTTATGAAGCTCTTTTTTCCATTTGACTAAACGTTGTCCAAATTAGAACATCAAAAAGTTTCAACTTCTTCTTTTACTTGAATCAAATAAAGGAAGAAATATAATTCAAATGTTTGAAAAGTAGTAGTAGAAAAACTTGATGAACTACCATTACCTTTTAGTAAGTGAAATAATAGAGAAGACTTGGAATTCCTTAGCACCCCCTACTTGAAAATCAACTCAAAAAGTTACTATAATACTATTCCCTGATGCTTCACATTTATTTAATTTTTTAATCATATTCCCTGTTCATTTATTTTGCTTTTTTGGACGGTTAATGCATCATTTAATGGGATAATACGAATCCTTTTTGGTCTCAAAGTTGAACAACTTTAAAAAAATAAGAAATTATTCCTGTCAATCTTGATTTAAAAAATTATTTGGAAATTCTAGGAAACATATAACT
This sequence comes from Solanum stenotomum, assembly GCF_019186545.1. Taxonomy (NCBI): domain Eukaryota; kingdom Viridiplantae; phylum Streptophyta; class Magnoliopsida; order Solanales; family Solanaceae; genus Solanum; species Solanum stenotomum. Next base: position 44,146,916 of record NC_064293.1, read on the forward strand.
ATGTAATTACATAGTTTAGTAATTATAGTGATATGTTTATTTTCTCATAACATAATTATAATGTATGTAATTACTCTTTGTTTCATTTTAGTTAAATTGGAGGTAAGAAAAGGGGAAATGGGGGAGGAAATTACAAGGCGGAGCTTACCAAGAAAATAATTTAACCAATATAACTTAGCTATTAAGATTCTCCCTCTTTGCACTCAGTTCAATATTGGTCAAGTAGTTAGTTGACCAGACAAATATAGCAAACAACTTAATGATTTGCTTATTTGAGAAAGTTATTGTTTTGCTTGAACAAATGTATAAAATCAAATTTTGTGAATTATGGACTACACATTATTCATTAACGTTAATATCAATCACATTTAAGTGTCACAATAACACATTTTTCTTATTAATTAATTTAAGAAAATCCTATTTGACCATCCATAAATTGGCTAAAAATGCCAAAGCTCCATCATTTCTATGATAGATGTAACAATAATTGGGCCCAAAAGCCCACAATTGTAGTTTGGTTCGGGTTAGACTGGACCCAGACTGTAGTGGATCATACACTCGCTGAACAGTTTAGCCACTAATGAATTAAGGGTGACATAAGAGTTTCAAAAGGAAAAATCACGCCCTATACACATTTAAGAGTCAATTTTACGGGTTTTGAACATACTTTTAAAAAATTCTTACTTATAACAGTTTATTTACGAGTTATGACATATCATTTAAAGTTAATTTTATTTAAAAATCAATTTCCATTTATTTAATAAATGATTAATCTATTTATGGTTTATTATTATTAATTAATAATATGTAATTAAATTGATTTTTGTTCCTTTTTTAAATCTGAAATTATCAGTTACATAGATGTAGGGATTCACCTACAACAAGTTTCCTTCTTTACCGTTACCACCTCCCATACGTCAATCCCACCCCCTCCAAACCGCCCATACGTCAATCCCTCCCCCCTCCCCCCACGCTCATCCAGTTCTACATGCCATTAACACACTAGCCCAATTTTACCTTCATCTATCACATCTTTCTCACCACCAAACTACACTAACTTTACAATCCTCCATTCAATTTAGTTTTTTCAACAAAATCATGTCGAAGAAAACGGTTGTAACTCCTCGAAAGATCCCTCGATTAGTCGAAGGAACTTCTACGGATGAAATTCATGCTCCATCTTTCAACATTTTGACTCAAACACCGCTGCCAAACATTGTTGAAACTCCGGCTAGGGGTGATTCATCTCTATTGAAAGATCAAAAAAAAAAAAAAAATGACTCAAATAAAAGGGTGAGTCCGATAAATTGAAAGGGGAAGAAGAGGAAGGGGAAAAATGTTGAAACCCCTTTTGATTCTGATTCTGATTCTGATTTTGTTACTGAATCAAAAAAGAAAAAAAGAAAAAAAATAATGAATGTTGAAGTTGCTCAGTCGTCAAAACCATCTACAAGAAGATCCAAAAAAAAAGAAGGAATCAGAAGTCCCAACACCTAAAAAAGACAAAAAAAATTGTTAGGGTAAATATTATATTCAATTTATTTTCACATTATTAAAACTACTGATTTTTTCCTAAAAATATCACATTATTCTTATATTATTTTCGAAATAGTTGTTTGAATGAAACGTGTATGAAATCTGATTAATATGTGTATGATTCTGATTAAACAGTTGATTGTTGGATATTGTATGATTTGTGATATAATAGTGGTATACAAATGATATGAATTGTGTTTTAACAGTAGTGTGATTGTCTATTAACTGTATATACAAAGAGTGAGAATGGCGCGATAAGTGAGAGTGAAGTTACTGGTACGATTGCTAGCAAATTTGGTGGACCTCGCATAGCAAAAGAACATGTTTCGGATACTACCAATTATCCTACACCAAGACCACGTACAAGAAATTTGAAATAGTTGATTGCACCTTCTACTTTTTTAGAATTACATGTTTTTTTTTTTACTTTTGAACAACTTTTTTGTATTTAAGTATTTGATGATATATAATATCATATGTTTTCTTCCAATCAGATACCATCTACATATGAATTACTGTTTGGCTATTATAATTTCAGGATACTAGTAATAAACAGATTTCATACCATTTGGATTCACTATTTTAAAATATCAGTGTGAATCCAAATTGTACAATTAATGGATGAAACGTGTGTGAAATTTGATTAATATGTGTATGACACTCAATTTAATGTTTGATGGTTGGATATTTGTATTAATTGTGATATAATATTGTTATACAAATGATATACATTGTGTGATTATATGAAATTGATTTATTGTTAGTATAATATGTGTGATATAAACTGAAGTTCGTGTTGGAATGAAACTTGAATAAGATTGGTATAAAGTTTGTTATATATTACACTATATTTACACTATCTTATATATTAATCTGGAATAAATTTTATTTCCAAGTATATTAAATCTGTATAAATAATTAATGAATCGCGTATATGAAATCTGGAATCTAAAATCTGAAATTTGTACAAATATTTACACTATCTTTATATATTAATCTGAAATAAATTTTATTTTCTAGTATATGAAATCTGTATGAATAATTAATGAATCATGTATATGAAATCTGAAATCTGAAATCGGAAACCTGTACAAATAGTTACACTATCTTATATATTAATTTGGAATAAATTTTATTTCCAAGTATATGAAATCGTAAAGAAATCTACATTAGCTTTCTTTTGATCTAAAAAAACCTGCACACCAACATCATTGTGGATACTAACAGGGGGACATCTATCACTAATTATATATTTCATCTCTATATTGTGAATATTAACATCTATCATTAGTTGCGATGTTATCGCACTTACTAGACCACTATAAAGACTAGAATACTCATATATAATCCCCTCCATCTGAAAATCAACATATTTCCCTGTTTCATTAAAAAAAAAATAACAATTAGTCTTACATAATACAAAAAAAAAAAAATTATACACACTTGTCATTATTTTTTCATACAAAAATCATTCAAACAGTAAACTACAAACATATTTCATTAAAAAATAAAATTTCAGATTTCATACCCAATTAATACAAATTTCATACATACAATCATCATTTATACCAAATTTATACATTTCTCATACCAAATAGTTCATTCCTTTCACACAAATTTATACATAATTGACAAAACTTATATAAACAATAGCATTTCACATTTCATACCAACTTAAAACATTTTTAATACACTTATTCAAACTTCAAAATAACTTTTTTTACTAACTAGTTAACACACTTTCATACCAACTTAAAACAATTGTCATACAATTCTTCAATACACTTTCGTACCAAATTAATTACAATTACACTAACAAATTCATTCAAAACTATACATTTTAATTCATTTTTTCATGAAAAAAACCAGTAATCAATAATATTACAGAAACTTACCAAGAAAAAAACCAGTTATCAATAATATGGTGACACTAAACCACTACCAAAAAACAGAAACTTACCAAGAAAATCACTAATATTACAATTTCACAACAACTAATAAGTATTATGAACAAAACGTGTTGTTTAAACAAAAAAAATATCACATTCAATATAGTGGCGATTTACAGTTCATTTTTTTTTTCTATTTCATTGAAATCCAAATAAAAATAGTAAACAATTAAAAATACTCACCTGAAGCAACCCATCTTCCGCCATGTTTAATTAATATTGATACGTAGTTGTCCATAACAAAAAAAACACATTTTTTCAACAAAAAAAAAATTCAATTTGTCGCCAATGACAATTTCTGGAAGAAAAACGAAGAGAGAGAACCGAGAAAGAAAAATGGATAAAATCTGTTTTTTAAATTAATTTTAACAAATTGGAGTGAATTAAGGAAACTGAATATTCTTAATTAGTTTGAAATTCCTTAATTCATGCTAATTAATAATTATCTTAAATTAATTCAAATTTAAGATAATCCCTATTTCCGTTTTTTTCATTTTTTCCTTCAGAAACGTTTTATTTTAATTTCTTTTTATCTTTTTATTCTTTTTAAATCAAATGTTTTTAATTATTAAAAATAATTTTTTTTTTAATAATATGTTACAACCTGAAATTTTTAATGTTATAACTTGAAAGTCTAAATCTACTGCTGTTGACAGGCAATTTTGACCCTCCACAATATAAATTAATCATCGAGCTTCTTCAATTTTAAACAATTTTAAATAATCAGTTTTATAAAATTTCAAATAATAATAATAATAATATAGTTTGCAAGTTATTTTAAATAGTCTTGTCACTTTTTATGGTTTTTAGATAGTATATATGTTTACATAATTATGTATATAATTAGTATATTTTATGAATATTTCGAAAATCATCTCAAAAAGATTTTAATTTTTTTTTTTAGTAAGTATTTTATTAGTTTAGTAAATTATAGTTATGATTTTGAGTTATTTAAATTAGCTAGTTTATAATTAAGTTAATTATTTTATTTCGTCAAAATTAAGAAGCTCACTAATTAATTATATTAATTCGTCCTATTTAATTAGTAGTCAAATTTACTAATTTAATCGACTCGACTATGCTCTTAATTTCGATCGGCTACAATTGAAATTCATTTGACCATTTGTTGTAAGTGTAATTTCAACTACATTTTTGCCAACTCCCATAAACCTTTTTCTTCCAAATTTTCGGACCCAAATTGGCCTACTTCCAGACCCATTTTAATTCCCCAATGTTCCATTTCAAATTTCCAACAGCCCCATTCCATTCCCTGCGCCCCAGCCCACTCTTGATAACCGACCCGGCCCATTTATTTTTTTTTTCCCTTCACAAAAAGAAACCCAATTCCAGCAACAATACAGTCAAACTCAACCGCCTCACTCTGTTTCTTCTTCTTCTCTACGCAAGAACATCAAGCAAAAGGCTGCAAACGAAACCCAGAAAATCCGGCAAGAAATCCGCAGACCCACACTCCTCCCATCCCCTCGTCCCCTTTGTCAGAAATCTCCATACTTTCTACTGTTTGCCTTTGAAAAGAGGAAAAAATTCAAAAGGTTTTGAATTTTTGCTCAACAGTTTCCCCTCCCTAAATCGCCTCAACTTTTCCTATAAATAACCTCCCACTCTTAATGATGAGCACGAGTTTGAGCTTAGTTTTTTAGCGCTAAGACATTTTACACTTAAGAATTTCATATCTAGCTTTTTGATTCTAAGTTCCAAGAAGATCGATGCTCGGATTTTCTTAGCGTGTTGTTAGCATATAGATTTCAAAGTAGAAGAATCGCTGCCCTCTCCTGCTCACTTGTCCTAGTCTCGCTGCCCCCGAAAAGGTAATCTCTTTCCCTTTATCAAGTTTTCTCTTTCTGTCGTATTTTTATTTTTTGAAGTTTTCAATTTTAATTATGTCGGCTGCTTTTCTAACCTGGATATGTCATTTACTTATTCATATTTGAAATGGTGTACTAGCTTTCTGTTAAGTATTAACAAATTAGATTTTGTTCCATCAACATGCTTGGTTAGTTATTTAATGGATTATAAGCATCCAGTGTGTGTTCAAGTTCATGGGATAAGATTTTGGCTTTTGGCTTGGACCATTTTTTGGCATCTGTTATTTGCCTAATCTATGTCATCCATGTAGTTCATCTTTATTGCTTCTCTGTTTGTCAAAAAAAAATGATTCGGAAGTTTCATAGTGAATTTGTTTGCTATGTTTCTTGTTCACTGCTTGGTGTCGTTAATCTCTAATAAAGAGAGTAGCCTTGATTTAACAATATATGTAATTTGTGTGGTACATTCTCTTCTCAGCAAAATATGTTCAGTTCTCTTTTTTTTTCAGTTTAATTAAACCGCCATGACTTTATAGCTTTCCTAGTCTTTTAGCGCATGTCAAAACTATCGTGGGTTCATTTTGTGGTATTTTCCTTGCATGTGATTAATCTTTATGTGTTTAGAAGTATTATACTTGAATGAGGTTGACTTTATTTGCCATGATAGGAAGATCTAGTGTTTGGCCATGCCATCTTCATTTTTTTTTCTCAAATGTCGCCTCGCTTCGGATTTGATTTCGCTTAAAATGTTATAATATCTCGTCATGATTTCTCTGTCCCGATATATATCCTTAGGAATACTTAGCGTAGTAATTTGCTCACTTTTCATGTATGTATATCCCCATTTAAGTCTCTTATATCTTAGTTGGCCAGAGTTTTGTCCTTAGGATGACTAAACTTGAATCTTTGGTGTTAATTTCCTCGCGGTTCGGTTGTTATGTTTGGTGGCCTCTCTTTCCAAATGAACAAAAATTAGCTTACTCCGTCGTATCTTCGATTTATGATACCTCTGCGATAAGTGGCTTTATTTATTGGTGGGTGAATAGTTGATTGTTCGTCAAGCTGCTCCTTCTCTCTTTATACATAATTATGTTAATTGCTAATCATTTGTTTGCCATATTGGAGGCTGCTTTTACTACATCCATTTTACTCGCCTAAAACTTTATTCTTGTGTGTGTATACATACGCCTTGAAATTTCCTTGTGCTTAGATTGTGATAGTCTAGTGTTAAATACGTTACTTCCCATCATGTTTTGATTTCCTTCATGCACTGTTAAGTCATAGATGAAGAGTAAGTGTTTCTTCTTTTGATACAGTAGTATTCATTTGTCCTATGGTAGCTTTGGTTATATTTTGTTTCTTTTTAGTGCTTGAATCGTTTTTTATTTCAATCAAATTACACTTCATTTGCTTCTTCGTCTCACATACTAATTTTGTTTTCTTTTTATTTCATTTCTTGTATGCACCCCCTTTCGAGTCCATGGTGGACTTATCTACCTTGCATTGCCGAGTTGGGCCATAAAGGCTCGATTTTTACTTTCCCTCTCTCTCGAGTCAGCCCCCCCATACATCCGGAGACTGTTACAGGCCTCAGAGACCCAACAGGTTGCTGGAAATTATTTCAAAAGCCCAAGAAATGAGTTGTATACATGTTGTATACAGCGTTATACAGCGAATTACAGGTCAAAAGTGCAAAAATACAGAGATGATGTAAAACACAGGTGTTTGGAAGCAGGAGATACACGAAAAGAGTTGATATACATTCCGATATACACTGATATACAGTCAATGTATACAAAAACGGGAATATGGTTAAGATAAAAAATCCCAGCGAAATTGGTCCAAAAGGAGGCCCAAATTCAAATTTCTCCCTTACTCGTTAAATTATTTAATTGTGATTATTTATTGTTTGTTGTTTAACTCTAACTTTATAATCGTAAATCAACTCAGTTGGATCCCCCAAGAGACGAGCCATTTCTCTGTGTTGTTTTGTTTCTAATAAATCTCATTTTATCAAATTTTGTTGTCGTTTATAATCTTTAGTCAAAAATTTCTTTTTTCTTTTATTAGTTTAAAAATAGTTTTTTTCATAAACCAAAAAATGACTCAAAAAACCAACTAATTTAAGTTTCGTTAAAATTCTTATTACTTGTCTCTAATTCAAATATTTCAATTAAGGTCCCATTTTTTCTTAAAAAATAAAAATCGCTCTTTGTTTAACTATTTTCTCAAAGTTAATCTAATAATGTTAATTATTATTATAATATACATACTTAGTCGTTTTCTCAAAAAGGTTAGTCAATTAATAAAAAATGATTTTCATGCCTTAATTTATTAAATTGGTTTAAATTATTATTTCAAAGTGAATAAAATAAATTCTAATTAATCTTGTTTTATTAATATTCTAATCACTTGTATTTCGAGTCAATTGTTCCATTTTGAATCCTTTTCTCTAAAAAATGAAATAGAAGTGCGTCATTTATTTAATCATTTTCTTAAAGTTAATCAATTATTGTAAGTTATTATTTTTTATGTTAAATCGTTATTTTCCTAAAAATAATCAAATACATTTTAGTCAAGTCGCAGGTCAACCGCATGTTAGCGGGCACTTCGAATGCTTAACCCCTTCTCGAAGTGTAAATTGAACCCCGAACCCTCTTTGGCATTTTCAAATGATTTTTTCTGTTTAAGTCTTTGAAAATTATAAGTTTTCTTAATTTCTTTAAAAAATTAAGTGGCGACTCTTTTCTAAGTATTTTTTCTGAAATTGTTTTATACTTAGAACATTTCAAAAAGTGATTTTTTCTAAAGATAGGAAAATTACGGCATAACAACTGCTATAACTCGAAAATATTAGTATAATATATGTCATATTAGAAATTTTCACATTTCAAAATGAAAAAAAAGTGACACAAGTTTTAATTATTGAATAGAGGTGATACTTTTAAAATTAGTGCTAATGACGCTAATTTTAAAACCCTCAAGTTATATTATTTACATAAAAGCCCTATTTTCCTCAATTCCACACCCTCCCTTCTCTCCACCCTTTTGCCGCTGACATCCCCTCCCCTGCTGCCATCGTAACCAATGTCGTCACCACATCCTCCTCTACCACAATCATCAGTTCTTCCTCCATTGCCATCACTCTCTTATTCTTCTTCTTTTACCACCATTGCTGCCACCTCCTTCTTCTCAATCTCTGCCTCCACAACAACCATCACCTCCACCTTCGTTGTTATCACCAACATCTCATCTGCCACTCTACCACCCTCTTTTTTACCTCCCTTGCTACAACAACTATTGTAGTTGTTGCAGCAACTTGAGCAGTTGCTGAAAAATCTTCAACAGTTGCTACAATAACTTCAACAGTTGCTGAAACAACTTCAACAATTGCTACAATAACATCAGCAGTTATTGCGACAACTTCAGTTATTGCGACAACTTCAGTTGTTGCTTGATTTTCTACAAAAAGACAATTCAATGACTTCAACTTCAAAATTTTTAAAATTAAAGCTAATTAGTTTGTGAAATAGGATCAACAAGAGAAAGAAAAAACGTGATAAAAATAATGAACGACAACTATAATGATAGCAACAACAAAGAAGAACAAGTAAATGGAAGAAGAGAAAAAGAAATGAAGAAGAAGAAGACATCTGGAAAGAGAAATAAAGAAGGAAGAAGAGGGAGAAAGAAATCTTGAAAGAGATTTTAAATTTTGAAATTTAAGAAGAGATGGAAAACTTTTCAAACATTTTGAAATTAAAAATTGAGTTTATTTTGAATATTTTTAAAAGTTTAGAAGTTTTAAATATTACATTTTAGATCCCAATTATCTTAATCACTAATTAAAAAAAGGGAAAAAGGACAAATATACCCCCGAACTATCGTAAATGGTATCTAAATACCCTCCGTTATACTTTTAGAACTCGGATGCCCCTACCGTCTAATTTTTGGAACGTGTATACCATTTGGACTAATGGGGGGACACGTGTCACGATCTTAACAACCTATCCAAAATTTATTTAATTTTTACATCCAATCAAAAAATTGACCCAACTAATAAAAAACCCACCCAAATAATTTTTGACCCGCACCAAAATAAATCTAATTTTTCCTTTCTTCTTTAGTCCAAGAACCAGTCACACAAAGAACTGCAGCGACTCCATCTTCTCCCGCGAAGTTCCAGATACGAGACCATCTCTAACTGTTATCGAACCTAACCTCCCTCACTCCAGCGAAATCAACGGGGTAGTGACCCTTAATCCACCAAGAAACCTGACCACCACTCACCCATCTCTCCCTCGCGGTTGCTCCAACAGCTCCGGCGAACCAAACCAGCGACCATAGAATGGATTTATAGTCGCTAAACTCAATAACTTTTTTACATAGCTGAAACTTTGAAAAATGAAGATTGTAGGACTGAAAGCCAAGAAAAGAGATCTGTGAAAATCCAAAAATCAACAATACACTCAATAATCACACTACAATGAGAAATATAAAATAAAATCTGTCCTAAATCAGACAAGAAAAATATGGGAGGATAGGGAACAAACATACCTCTAGCTCTCTTTACATAGCTTCAACAATGGAGATCAAGAAGATACTCCGTAACCCATAACTAATCTGTGGCGTGGGAATGTTCTTAGATTCCAAAATGTACCACAAAAAAAAGATTTATGGGTAAGCAAGAAGATAAAACGATGGAAAATTGCCTCTAACATTAGAAAAACCAAACTCAATTTCATCAAACTGAAAACCACCCAAAGTGTTGTATGTATGAGTTTCCAACTCTGTTTCTATCCTTTATTCTGTTAAAAAAAAAGTTGATGAGAATATCTTAAATTGGAGTATGTAATATGAGATTTAACTAAAGAACAAAAGAAAATATCTAATGGATTCTCTGTTAGAAAGGAAAAGATTAGAGAAGATGGTCTATTGGGGTTTTGGTTATAATTTCGGTGCGGGTCTAAAATTATTCGGGTGGTTTTTTTTATTATTCGGGTCAGTTTTTTAATTGAAAATAAAAATTAAATAAATTCTGGATAGGTTGTTAAGATCGTGACACGTGTCCCTCCGTTAGTCCAAAGGGTATACACGCTCCAAAAATTTGACGGTAGGGGCATCAGAGTTCTAAAAGTATAACGGAGGATATTTAGATACCATTTGCGATAGTTCGAGGGTATATTTGTCCTTTTTCCTATTAAAAAAAGTTTGACTTGATCAATCTTTTTTTGTCACCAATTTTAGTTTCAACAATTTTTTGTCACCTCCTCCTCAATTTACTCATGAAACTCGTTCTTCTTTCCATGGATGTCGTGGTTCAGTTATCTTTGATCAACAAAATTGACATGCATGGCCGTAGAGAAACGACGAACGTAACTATAAAAAATTACATAATAGAAAGAGGAAGAAGTAGAGATCAATGAAGAAGGATGTGGTGGTTTTGGCAGCAGTGACGACGGTTTCCACGGTCGTAGCGGCGGTGCTTTTGGTGAGGCAATGGAAGCGACGTAGCGAGCAACGATGGAGGCATGCAGAACGCATCCTCCGAAAATTCGCAAGAGAATGTGCAACACCTGTTCCTAAATTATGGCAAATTGCTGATGATCTCGTTGCTCAGATGCACGCTGATCTAACTTCAACTCAATCCACCCTTCAAATGTTTCCTTCTTGCTTACCTTCACTCCCAAATGGGTACCTACTACACTTTTCATTTCTAGATTATTCTCTATTGTTGATTACATTTTCCAATTTACACCGAGGATTTGGGAAAGAGAGAAAGGGAATATGCTAATAAGGTTGGGTGTTTTTGATAGATTTTGAGATTAATTGGATATTGAATTTGAAGTCAGTAAGTGCGTAGTACTACTATATATACTGAAAAACTTTGTTGTAGTTAGGACAATGCTCATCATTAATTGTGTGTATATATATATATATAATGTCAGTGATGAGAAAGGTCTATTCTATGGGATTAATCTTCGCGGAACTAATTTCATCATTGTTCAAGCACGACTTGGAGGAAGAGATGCACCCATGTCACGTATTGGAGGAAGAAGTGAACCCATTTCTGATCTATACAGACAGGAAATTCCAATTCCTCCCAACATAATAGAGGCCACCTCCCAGGTATATATGTATAATGTTGTGTGCTCTTAGAAATTTAACTTTTTGGTACTTCATAGCAATAGGTCTTATTCAATTGTACGAAATATATTTGATTATAATAAGTGTTTATATGATGAAATTCCTAATTCACCCAAACTTTTATAATAGTTCTTTTTGACTGGTGAAAGATTCTAAATACTCACTATGGGTTATTAACTCTCTGTTAATACAACTCTGACATAAGAAATATTCCCTTCAACATTATCAAATTGAGATTATTATAGAAGCAGCCAGGTTGGGTAATCAAACTTTATGAATTGAAGTAAAAGTTTTGATAGTTTAATTATCTCTTTACAAGTCATAACAAAAACTTCTAAATCAAGTAGGTTAAACTACAATGAATAAGATCCTTATGATTTCGAACTTACAGTGTAAATGAAGAGCTACAAAGAATGTAACCTATTCTAATGACTTGCTCCTTCAATAGAATAGGTCGCCTTCAAAAGAAAGAAAGAAAATGGTGGAACATGTTAAACATAATAATTTCATTCAATGTGTTCATGACTAGTTTTGTTTTGGTGAATTTCCAATTTTTTTTCTAATTGTTTTAGGATATATATGAGTAGCATTACAAATTCTGTAAGCTGAATACTGAATTTTGATGTCTTATCTGTATCGTTTTAAGAATTTAAATCTTTGAACGTTAAAAGTACTACTTGTAGGTATGACATAGCCAAAAGTTATTATAAAATTTTAATTTGATTTACTATATTTAAAAATTTGTAGGATACTGATACTACTGCAAGTTGCAACTATATATGTTATTTTCATTTCTACATAAAATATTTAAACTAAATTTAAGTTTGTGTTAAAAAGTTAAAGTAAGCATCAAGTGTGCATACAAAGAATGCAGTCATTTCAAAAGTTTGTGAAGCATTTAAGATTACAGTTATTTTATTAGATGATTTTCATGTCACTTATTGTGGCCATTCCTAAATACTGAAATTAGATATGAAAAATGGCATTGGTCATAAACTTAATGTGGCCATATAGGTTTGTTATTGTTAAATTGATTTTTTTTTACTGTCCTCTCTTTTTTTTCTATGTTCTTTTAATTTCATCAAATCTTGAAAATCGTAATAAGTTTCTTTTGATGTTTGTTAGACAATTTTACGGCTGAAGCTTTGTTAAGGTGACATAGACGCAGTTTGTTACTAGTAGTCTTCGCAAGTCAAGTAGTGTCAAAACTATATATGATGTTAATTGTTGCTATATATAGGTTTGAAGTTTTCCTTTTGAACCTCTTTCAGGAATTATTTGATTGGATAACTGTGGAGCTTGGAAAATTCATCTCTATGCATAGTGAAGGTTTACAAGGAGGAGAAAAAAATCTGGGATTCACAGTATCACCTACAATTGCAGAAGTAGCTGCCTCCAAGGAAACAGCCATTACGTGGAAGAATTCATTATTAGGAGATGCAGTTGAGTCTTTCTATACCTAAGTAGATTTAAATATATTTTCTCTAATGGACCGAGATTTTCTGAAACAAATATTTTTTTTGTGCATTTGGAATTTGAAAACAATCAACGTACATATTTGCAAAGATTCAACTACAAGAAAAGATATTTAGGTGTATATGGTTATCAAGCACAATGGCTCGCTCATTTGATGATTATTCTTTCTACTTTCCTTTCCACACTTGCAAGCCATAATTAATATTGATTCACATGAATATGTTACTACGTCGTAATCTCAGGCAGGGAACAAGTTGTTGAATGAAATCAATATCGCCATGGAGAAGCACAGTGTTGATAAGCGAGTTTTTGCCCTGGTATAAGCGGATCTTCCCTTTTAGTACAGCAGAAATAGTACACTTATTTACATAGAATCTTTATTAAAACATCGGGTTGCAATTATATATGCAGGTTGATGATACTATTGGAGTTTTGGCTGGAGGAAGGTATTACAGTAAAGAGAGTGTGGCTGCAGTCACTCTAGGGATGGGCACTAATGCGGCTTATATAGAATCAGCACAATCCGTCGTAAAATGGCCTGATCAGACTCCAAAACCAGAAGAAATAGTAAATTCTGGTGACAACATTTCTAAGTATACCATTCTATAAAATGTTACAATGATTCACTGTAGTGCTTGGTTATGCAGGCAATTAATACCCAATGGGGGAATTTTAGATCCTCCCATCTTCCAATTACAGAGTTTGATACATTGTTAGATGCTGAAAGTTCATATCCTGGTAGCCAGGTGGATACTTAAAACTTTTCTGCCCCCTCAGGTTCCCTGTGATCTCTATGAACTACATTAACTCCTTAATCTCATTTTGTCTTCAGATATTTGAGAAGCTTATTTCAGGTACATATTTAGGAGAAACTGTTAGAAGAGTCTTATTAAAGATGGCTCAGGAATCAGCTTTATTTGGAGATACTGTACCACCTAAGCTAGCAATTCCATATACGTTGAGGTAACATACATTATTTTTTTAATCAGTGACATATACAATGCTTGGGATCTTATGGTTCTTTTTTTAAAAAACTCAACTACAGCTTTTCTTTCTTTCTTTTCCGAAACTACCTTTAAAATGAATTTATCCCCATCAATTGTACTGAAATGTTGCATTTTTCCTCTTTCTTTGTGGAAATTGCCCTACCAACCAAGCAGCCTGGATGTGCAATGTTTTCTCCATCTCTGTGTCTAATAGGGACAAATATCAAAAATGCTTTTTGGATAGTGTATAGTAATTAATAGATTACATAACAGATTGGAAGTAAAATCAACTTGAAACAATGGCATTTTTGAACTCCATATTTGTAATTGACATAATTACTGTCATGCTATGATTTCTATTATTGACTATAGCTCTTGGCAGGTCCCCCGATATGGCTGCTATGCATCAAGACACTTCAGAGGATTATGAAATAATTGATGAGAAACTTGGAGAAATTTTTGAGGTAGGGCAATTAAAGCAGAATTGTCAAATTTAAGTAATTTGCTAGTAAGTGTTCTTGCAGTTTCTCCATTACTATTTTTCATTTTTGTAGCGCAGGAGAGGGTTAAGTACGTGATTTCTCTAGTTATAGTGCTTTTTTGTGTAGGCTGTTTCGTGCATTACATACAAGTAGATTATGTTTACAGATTTTTGCTTGCTAATTAGCAGTCTGCTGATTGCAGATAACTAACTCTACAACCATGGCAAGAGAACTAATTGCAGAGATCTGTGATGTTGTAGCAGAACGTGGAGCTCGCTTAGTTGGAGCTGGCATCGTAGGGATTGTAAAGAAACTAGACAGACTTTCTAATAGGATTAGCATTATTACTGTAGAAGGTGGTGTCTATGAGCATTATCGTGTTTTCAGGAACTATCTGCATAGCAGTGTATGGGAGATGCTTGGCGATGAACTCTCTGACAATGTGATTATTGAGCATTCTCATGGTGGTTCTGGAGCCAGTTCCATCTATATTGCTGCTTCACAACCATAAACCTCTCAAATTCATAGTAACTTGGCTCTTTAAGCCAGGATAGATAGTTACATCATTTGTATTCTTTTACATCCCAGATCAACTGAAAACAATATATCATTATATCTTACAACAAGGATTTGTATTTCGTTTACTGCTTCTTGTTTGTGGAAGCAACAAGCTAAGTGGCAGATTTACATACATAATGTGTAAGATTAGATACTATATTTCATTGTGTGATGATTACTAATTATCTTGTTAAGCACATCAATTAGTCCTTCTACAGTATTATACATAAGCTTTAAGACTCTTGTTGTCTTTTTTCTGGTATAGGAAGATGTACTTTTTTGAAGATAGAAATGATGGTGCAATCACAAGGATGAGTCCCCATTACTAGCTTAAAGAAAGTACTGTTACAGAGAGACTGAAAAGGACTAGAGCAGCCAAGGTAAAACACCAATCTGTCTTGTTTGTTGTCTTCAAAAATAAGGTTACCTCTACTTATGGGAAAAGGTTCGATTTAACAAATCGAATTCTCGAATGTTTATATCCCTCCATTCCATAATAAATGAGAAATAACAAGCATAGAGACAAAGGCAACCCCACCACCCCCAAAATTTGAAGACTATTTATATGAAATGTGTTGCTTGATGTTAACCATATTGTATCAACTGTTACTTTCAAGCATCTAATACGTCTAATGGAAGTTGGGCCTATTAGGCAGACTTTTTGGAATATCCCATATGCACAGCCCATAACCATTAAGTTGAAAATGGGAAAAAAAGTAGCAACTGTTTTTCCTACGACCATATTGCTGTACGAGGACCACCATTGATTTATATGAAAATTTTATGTTTTTACTTTAACAGAATTGCAGAAGAAGAAAGGACGAGCACTGACAAAAATAACGTGAATTGGAAATCAATGTTTTCACTCATACATGTTATCTCAATTCTTGGATTTTTAATTTACCAAAAATTGGTAATTACATCCCAAGTCATTAGCATTGGTTTGCAAGGAGAAAAACTATTTTACTTGCTTTGTAGAAACCATTTACTCAAATTTAGTAGGATTTCATATAAACATTCATGATTTTGGGATAATATGATGGTGTTGCGCCTAACTCAACCCAAAATGTAGCTATTAATTGAAGAATTGCCCAAAATGATATGTACCTCAACAAATATGAGACTTAAATACTCAACTAGAGGGGGTAATTACAAGTGACCAACATTGACAAATATAACAATATGGATTGATGGATCTGATTTTGATACCACGTGAAGATGAGACTTTTGCACTTAACTTAGATCTAAAAATTAGCTCACAAGAAAAGGATCGATCAAAACCGTATAAGGATACCACAATTCACTCTCACAACCAATGTGAACTTAACAATTTTAATACCTATTTGCATCGTCTTATACCTTATAGATTCATATATAGAAATATTTTTAAATTTTACCCAAATAATATAAAATATTTAAAACAAGTCGATTCAAATAGACTCTAAATCAATAAATGCAAGAATCATGAATTTACTAGAATTTTTCTTTGAGATATTCACAACTCAAATTATTCCAACTTATGTAATGTAACATCCGAGACCATTATTTTCCACATGATCGTAACAAATAATTCAACGTCTTTATTTCATATTCAATTACTAGTAACTTTTGCATTAGCATTGACGAGGATATTGGGACAATCAAACTTACATAGGTATTTTAAAGTTTATAACGTTAATAATGGAGTAGTTAGTAAATAATTTGTGATCCAGCATTACAAATATATTAAATATTTAAGTAGATAAAGAAGTCCACTAAAGTAATATACTCATTTGTAATTTTTTTTATTTTTTATTTTTTTGTATTGGTTGGACCATGGGAATTGGGATGGACCAAAGAAAGAAAAATGTAGGGCAGTGTATGCCAGAAAGTTTGATTTTTTGCCTCCATAATTTATCGTCGGTCCACTAGAAAAAAAGGTAATTATGAATTATGATCATAATAATTAATTAGATATGATTATCTGTCTCTCTTACACGTTCTCTTTCTAGAGACCCGCGTGCTACTCTGCACAATTAACATAAACTTAGATTCTCTTCTATGGAAATATTTAAGAGACCTTTGACCATGCAAATCTGTTTTGTTTATACATTTTTCAAATGGATTTGAGCACCTAGAAAATTTATAAAAATAAGCTTACCAAACACTTCTTTTAATCCCTTTTTTTTTAAAACGTTGTTCCAAACAGATTATTGTACAATACTACTACAACAATAACATGTCCAGTGAAGTGAAATTCCATAAAATGTTACACCTTACTACAACCTCGTAGAGATAGACAAGTTGTTTTCAAAAGATCATCGGATCAAACTCAAGTAAAAGAAGAAGAAAACAATAAAAGAAAACATAACGATTAATAAGGAAAACAATGTAAAGTCTACAGGAGAAAAACAATAACAACATCAAAGTAGTATCATAATTCAAATACATTAAATACGAGAACTATAGAAACAGATTATTGTACAATGCATCCGGAAAAAAAAAATCACCTTAATCTAACATTTTAAGAATGTTTCATCGCGATTTAGGAAGTAGTGGTAGTACTTATTTTTGTTCAAGAAGTATTTTTAGCTAAAAATAATTTTCAAAATAATATTTTTTTAAGAACATAGCCAAACGCAAATTATAATAAATTATAACATAATATAATGAAGACAAGGAGTGGAAGTAATTTCTTTTTTCTTCAATATATCCATTTTATTAGATGGTACACCATTTCATTAAAATGAGGGGACATATGCATATGTAATAAAACGAAAATTACAGAATGATTAACCTAGAATAATGCAGAGGACATATGCTAATGACAAGTTACACGCATTTGCGGCTTCAGAAATTTAGGATAGAATTAGGGATACATCAAATGATAATGACCTACCTAACAAAGTGAAAATCATACAAATCCTTCCACAATTCATTAATTATGATTAACCCAAGGATTATGACGATCCATTTAAAATACAATGAATAAACAAATAGAAAAATGGTTGTTTATTTTTGTGAGTGTCCAAAGCCAAATGACTAGGGGACAAGGCGAACAAATATCGAGACATTATAAAAACATAGTAATAGGACAAAGGAGAAGCAGGATATTGAAATTACGTGTTTCGTGGGTTGGAAATAGCATTGGGTTACGCAGCATTTAACTGAGCCCAACGCCATTTAGTTCATCTAGATCACCGCATCTAACTCAAAATTAGATCAAGTAGTATCCTCCCTCACGATTTATGTGACACTCTTTTTTTTATAGATTTTTAAAAATAAAAATAACTTAATTTTGAAATTTCATTTTATTTTTTAGTACGTCTATTGGTATCTAATTTGGAGGTGAGTTATGAAGATATTAAATAATGTATAAGTAATATTATGTTTGGTGCTCCCTCCATCCGATATTAGATGGGCATCTTACTAAAAGTATTTGTGTCATCTTATTTGATCCCTTACTAAATCAAGATAGAATTAATTAAACTTTTCTCATTTTACCCCTACAATTAATATGACCTTTAGAAGTTTAAACAAGTTTTTAAGTTAAAATTTTCTTTTTTCAAGAGTCTAATTTATATGAACAAAGGACAAAATAGTAAAGTTAATCAATTTATTAATGATTTCTTAATCACCGTGTAAAATAGAAAGTGTTCATCTAATATGAGATGGATGGAGTAATTGGTTAGGAGGTAATTTATTCATGTATAAAATTAATATGGTACTTGATTTGTACTCCCTCCGTTCCTTTTTATATGTCGTCCTTATTATAAATAGTTGGTCCATAATACTTATCATTTCATAAAATCAATGCATAAATTACAATATTATTTCTATTTTACCCTTGTGAGTTATTAGCCTTGAATATATATACATTTGACTAACATAGAAAAACTAAGTGAATAATTCATGTTCATTGGTCAAATTAATTAATCAAAATAAATTAATTCATATTCATTAAATGAAGAGTTGACTTAAAAAAATAAAATAAGGCTAGAATAGTAAACTTACTTAATTTCTTAATGCACATGAAATAAAAAGTGGTGACATATATTTAATGAAGGGAGTAATTTAGAAACTCGCATAACTAATACTTCCTATGTCACTAATTATTTGTCCCTTTTAAAATTGACACACTTATTAAGAAAATAATTATTGACTGAGTTTACCATTTTACCCCTATTAATTATGAAATGGGTGAATTAAAAACTTAGGATTTTCAAGAATTTCTAATTTTTTCAAAGTAACTAATTGAGGGTATAATATGTAAAAAAAATTTATTCTTTCTTGATTTGTCAAAATGTACAAATAATTAGGAATAACTAAAAAAGAAAAAGTGAACAAGTAATTATGGACATAGAGAGTACATATATAAAATTATGAGAAAATTTATTGCTATTATCTTATGTATGATAAAATGTGAAATAATTAAATCGGCATAAAATAATGCATTGATTTTCTTACAACTAAGTTATTCATTGAGTTTAACTCTAATCAGTTGTCAATCAACTCTTAATGAATTAATTTATAGACATAGAAATGTCTGAGGTTTGCTTTAAACCACATATTTCAAAAATGTATTGTGTTTAATATAACAGTGACACAAGACTTAAGACGGAAGGAGTAATAAACCAGTGGTCCCAGAACCTGAAAGACCAAAATAAGCTCGGAACATAGCCAAAACTATAAATAATTTATTTTTTAAAGTTTTTCATATCAACTGTACTTTAAAAAAATAATTTTCAAAGTATATTACAATCTCAAGTAAGTTACAATTAGTTATAAGCATGTCTCAAATCCATTATTGTAAAATATTACGTACTTGTTTCTCTACCACAGAAAGTTCTTACTATATTTTTAATTGATGATATTAAAACTTTAAAACAATATAATTAAAAAATTATTCAAGAAAAATAAATTTATATTATGTGTAAATATCCAGAAACGTTGGAGTTGGTAAAAATGGTCATACATATGGATATGATTTTTCGTCTGTCACTTTCCAAAGCTGTCTTCAATTTGAATCTCCTCCTTTTGGTCTCATGTGGTAAATTTAGCATAAGCAGAGGGGTAATTTGGTAACATGCAGTTGTGTCTTGTAAATTTCGAATTGCCAAGAGGGGAAAGTGATTGAGAAGGACACTTCTTGGGTTTACCAATAACTCTTTAATTAATTTATATTCTAATAATCTTATAAAGAAGCACAATTATTAGCATGATAAAACAAAAATAGTACACTCAAATCTCAATCCATTTCTTCTTGTTTTCATTCGAGTTTGTTTTATCCTTAATATTCGTAATTTTAAATAATTAGTAAAGGGAAAAATGCTGATGCAAACAGGGAAATTATAACAACTTTTTACAGCTTAAATATAGTGTTACGAGTTTGGTTATTTGATTATTATGAGCTCTTTTACACACTTTTTTTTTAACTTCGAAGAAAAGATAGAAAAAGAGTTAATTAATCAAATGATGATGTGTGTCTTCTTTAAATCATATTTGTCTCTTAATCTTGAATTGTGGGTCTATTGAAAATATTATATTTTTACTCTAATAAAATAAAAATAAAATCTGCACATATCTTATTCTCCTATACCTTTTTTGTGAAAATTACATCAGTAAATATTATTATTATTAGTATAATTATTTGATTCAAAATAAATATCGAGTGATAATAAATTTTAGGTTTGTGATCTGTCACAGTTGTAGCTTTGGGCTCCACTGGTGATCTGGATTTATATTATTTTTTGTTTATCTGATTGTATTTTAATGACTGGAGAGTAGGGTGCCCTTCGCATAAAGACATCACTTTGCAGGACCGATCTAGCAGTTGGTGGACTAAACTGTACAAAATGGAAAAGTTGGGTGGGCGAATAGACAACATAGTAATACCAATTGTTTCCAAATCAAACTTTTTCTATATTAAAATTAAGGAAAAAATTTTTTTGCCAAAAAATTTGGTTAGAATAATATTTTTGCTATGTTATTTTAATTTTTTAAAAAATTTTACCCTTTTAATTTAAATACATTTTAACTAAAAAATGAAAAAAGATCAATTTATTTTAAAATTAAAAAAATATTATAATTTTTTTAATTTTCTGATCATTTAACACTTTCCATTAATTAAAAGGGCATAATTGCTACTACTTGAAAAACACAGTATAATTAAAAGGTTCGTTTCATAAACTCATTCTCTAGCTTAAGTACGTATTGCACAAAATGTCATTCATTTTGAAAGTAAAAGCAAATCAAAATGACATGGAATTGGAATAGCACTTAAATGATACTCCCTCCTATCCATTTTAGTTGTCACTGTTTACTAAAAATAACATAAAAAATATTTTCATAGAAAACGATGAATACACACATTATGTTATGATTGTTTAGATTAGCTGATCAGTCTTTGTTTTTATATACATTTCTTTATGTTTAACTTTGAGCTGAAAGTATCAGAAACGACATTTTTATTTTTTCAAGATAGAAGTAAATAAGAGTATATTTTCTTTTGTCTCATATTTCATCATTTTTATTTTTACACGCATATTAACAAATTATATATACGAAGATAATTTTACTAATTCACCTCTTAAAAAATTTATTGAAATTTTAAAAATAAATGTGAACACTTTCAAAAAATAATAATTGCAAGAGTAACAGTATTAAGAAAATTTTAATTAATGTTCTCTTGATTTAGTAAGGTGGACAACAATTATTTTTAGTAAAATGATCAATTAATATGAGACAGATAGAGTAATATATAAAATGTCATTCTTATTAATAGTTTCTTAAGAAATGTGTAAAATAAAAACACGATAACTAAACTCTCCTCTATTGTCGCGTTCTTTGTGCCATAATCTAAGCCTGCGCTGTCCAAAAAATATTACTACTCATCAAAAGAAGAAAGGGCTTTCCTTAAGAATGACATCTTATCAACTACAAAACTAACCTAAAGATGAAAAAACTACAGACTGTAATGGAGAATGTTTTAACACCCTAAATTAAAGGAAATAAAGATAAGTGCAGTGCTTTTTGTGACAAACGAATTGAATGGAATTTTATGCCTCCCAAATACTCTTTTTAGCTAATGAAATCTCTTTAACTAGTAAGGACAACTATTCAACACGAGAAAAAGCAAGACCAATAGTTGTTTTTTTCTACTCTACTTTTTATCCGTGAAAAGATTGTGTAAATGTTAGCAACTTTATTATTTTTGTTAAGGAACAAAAAAGTTGGTTCCCCACGTTACAAAAAGAGTTGGGGCCTCCTCTACTTATCTCACAATTCAAATTTCTTCTTTATAATATACTAATAATCAATCCCCTCCTATTATATATATACTATTTATTTACTCAAAACAAAAGAATATACACCAAACGGATTACCCACCCCCAAACCAAATCCTCATTTTTGCTTTTCTCACTCTCACCGAGTGAAACCGCAAACCAAACAGTTGGTGGACATTAGATTAAGGAAGGAAAAATGCGTCTTCTTTTTCTTCTTCTTCTT
This sequence comes from Solanum stenotomum, assembly GCF_019186545.1. Classification (NCBI taxonomy): domain Eukaryota; kingdom Viridiplantae; phylum Streptophyta; class Magnoliopsida; order Solanales; family Solanaceae; genus Solanum; species Solanum stenotomum. The sequence continues at coordinate 44,169,364 of NC_064293.1, forward strand.
GTTATGCATTTTACTGACTTTTCTGCCGGTCGGTTACCGGAATACCAGGCTTTGCTTGCCCTGAAAACTGCCATTACTGATGACCCACAGTTAACTCTTGCCTCATGGAACATCTCCACCAGTCACTGTATGTGGAATGGTGTCACGTGCGACACGCATCGTCACGTGACCTCTCTTGATATTTCTGGGTTTAATCTTACCGGTACTCTTCCGCCGGAAGTTGGGAATCTTCGTTTCTTACAAAATCTGTCTGTCGCTGTTAACCAGTTTACTGGACCCGTTCCTGTTGAAATCTCCTTTATTCCAAATCTCGGTTACCTTAATCTTTCTAATAACATATTCGGGATGGAATTCCCTTCGCAGTTAACCCGTCTCCGTAACCTGCAAGTCCTTGACCTTTACAACAACAATATGACCGGTAAACTTCCCCTTGAGGTGTATCAGATGACTAACCTTCGACATCTACACCTCGGCGGGAACTTTTTCGGTGGCCGCATTCCTCCGGAGTATGGAAGGTTCCCGTCTCTAGAGTACCTCGCAGTTTCAGGCAATGCACTGGTAGGAGAGATACCACCGGAGATTGGAAACATCACTACACTTCAGCAGTTGTATGTAGGATACTACAATACCTTCACCGGTGGGATTCCGCCGGCAATAGGGAACTTATCGCAGCTCCTCCGGTTTGATGCTGCTAACTGTGGACTTTCGGGGGAGATTCCACCGGAGATTGGGAAGCTTCAGAACCTTGACACCCTCTTCCTGCAAGTGAATTCTCTGTCTGGGTCATTAACTCCGGAGATAGGTTATCTGAAGAGCTTGAAATCTTTGGATCTGTCGAATAACATGTTCTCTGGCGAGATACCGCCAACATTTGCGGAGCTTAAGAATATCACTCTTGTTAATCTTTTTCGGAATAAGCTTTATGGGTCAATACCAGAGTTCATAGAGGACTTGCCGGAGCTAGAGGTGTTGCAACTTTGGGAAAATAACTTTACTGGAAGGATTCCACAGGGGTTAGGCACAAAGAGCAAGCTCAAAAATGTTGATCTCAGTTCCAATAAATTGACTGGAAATTTACCCCCAAACATGTGCTCCGGTAACAATCTGCAGACAATTATCACTCTTGGGAACTTCTTGTTTGGCCCAATTCCTGAATCTTTGGGTAGGTGTGAATCACTTAATCGGATTAGAATGGGAGAGAATTATCTGAATGGGTCAATTCCAAAGGGGCTCTTAAGCTTGCCACATCTGTCACAAGTTGAACTTCAGAATAATATTCTCACTGGTACATTTCCTGATATTTCTTCCAAATCTAATAGTCTTGGGCAGATTATCCTTTCAAATAATCGCCTAACTGGACCTTTGCCGCCAAGCATTGGAAACTTTGCTGTAGCCCAAAAATTGCTTCTTGATGGGAACAAATTTTCGGGACGAATTCCAGCAGAAATAGGAAAGCTTCAACAGCTATCCAAAATTGATTTCAGTCACAACAACTTTTCTGGACCCATGGCTCCGGAGATTAGCCAGTGCAAGTTGCTGACTTATGTTGATCTCAGCAGGAACCAACTTTCGGGTGAGATTCCTTCTGAGATCACAGGTATGAGGATACTCAACTACTTGAACTTATCGAGAAACCACTTAGTTGGGAGTATTCCTTCCCCTATTTCTAGTATGCAGAGTTTAACTTCTGTTGATTTCTCATATAACAACTTTTCTGGTTTAGTTCCTGGAACCGGGCAATTTAGTTATTTCAATTACACCTCATTTCTGGGCAATCCAAATCTTTGCGGACCCTATTTGGGCCCTTGCAAAGAGGGTGTTATTGATGGGGTTAGTCAACCTCACCAACGAGGAGCCTTATCGCCTTCGATGAAGCTTTTACTTGTTATTGGTTTGCTTGTCTGTTCTATTGTGTTTGCTGTTGCTGCAATTATAAAGGCCCGATCTTTAAAGAAGGCAAGTGAAGCTCGTGCCTGGAAGCTCACTGCTTTTCAGCGCCTAGATTTTACTTGTGATGATATTTTGGACAGCTTGAAGGAGGATAACATTATTGGAAAAGGAGGTGCTGGTATAGTCTACAAGGGGGTAATGCCGAGCGGGGAACATGTAGCGGTTAAGAGGTTGCCTGCTATGAGCAGGGGTTCCTCTCATGATCATGGGTTCAATGCAGAGATACAGACTCTTGGGAGGATCCGACACAGGCACATTGTTAGATTATTAGGATTTTGCTCGAATCATGAGACAAATCTTTTGGTTTATGAGTACATGCCTAATGGAAGTCTTGGGGAAATGCTTCATGGCAAGAAAGGCGGTCATCTACTTTGGGATACCAGGTATAAGATAGCCGTGGAGTCTGCAAAGGGTCTTTGCTATCTCCATCACGATTGCTCTCCTTTGATCCTCCACCGTGATGTGAAATCAAACAACATTCTGCTAGACTCCAGCTTTGAAGCTCATGTTGCTGATTTTGGACTTGCTAAATTCTTGCAAGATTCAGGGACATCAGAATGCATGTCTGCTATTGCTGGTTCTTATGGGTACATTGCTCCAGGTATTTTGTAAAAGCCTTCGTATCTTGAAATTCTTAGTTTCTAACATGTGTTCATAATTATTTTTCTTGTCACATCATGCTATGCGAGTTTAGTGCCGAAGTTACAAACTTACTGATGAACTAAAGTTTATCAGCTGAGACTAATTATCAGTCTGTTAAAAATGAAGCTTAGGTGTTCTAAACATCATAAATGTGCTATCCTGTAGTCTTGTATTTCCACTACTAATAATGTTACGATGAAGGACAGCATTAAGGCATGGATAGTGGGGGTCCTTGACTGGTAGTAAACTAGAGGATTGGGCCTTCTTACTTTTGAAAAGGATCTCTAACTACTTCGGTGATGGTTAGGTTGGAATTTATAAATGCTTATGTAACTTGGTAAGTAAGGCAACTGTGTTGCATGCTCCTGAAGCAAAGCAACATTAAATAAGTGGTACTGGTACTTGATGAACTATTAAAACTGTTGGAACGGGTAAGGGGATGTAAAACTCTGGTTTCTTGTTTAGTTATCTAACAAACTTCTGATTGCTAGCAATTATTTGTTCTGCTCTATTGTCTACTTCTCATTAGCATCTTATTTTCATTTTTGCAGAATATGCTTACACGCTTAAGGTTGATGAGAAGAGTGATGTATATAGCTTCGGTGTGGTGCTATTAGAACTGGTAAGTGGCAAAAAGCCAGTTGGAGAATTTGGTGATGGTGTTGACATAGTCCAATGGGTTAGGAAAATGACTGACGGGAAAAAGGATGGAGTTCTCAAGATCCTTGACCCAAGACTCTCAACGGTTCCCCTTAATGAGGTGATGCATGTCTTCTATGTCGCATTGTTGTGTGTTGAAGAGCAGGCTGTAGAACGCCCCACCATGCGAGAGGTAGTGCAAATACTAACTGAACTTCCCAAGTCACCAGGTGCAAAATCAGATGACTCAACCGTCACTGATCAGTCGCCCCCACAATCAACCTCTGCATTAGAGTCCCCAACCTCAATTCCCGAGGAAACAAAAGACCACCATCAACCAACACCTCAATCACCTCCACCTGACCTACTCAGTATCTGATTTGCAATGTTCTTGAAATAGGAGTGTTTTATTTAGTTTGATTCTCTAGTTCTATTATGATGAATTGTGCTAGCTTTGTTCTTTTTTTAAAAAAAAATTGGGTCTTTTTGGGTTTATTCTAACTCTCAGATGGGTTTAAGGCTCAGAAGTTTTCCTCTTGTACAGTAAGATTGGTAGGGTTTTCTCAAGTGTATTAATGGAAAAATTGCCCTTCATTTTCTATTCTTGCTTGGTTCAATTTTTTTTGTGCAACTGGTCTTAACCTGACAAATCTACAACTCAGATCAAACTTGAAGAAGAGATAATTAGTGGCTCTGTTAATTACACCTCTGGGTTGGTGAGAGTAGATTATTTTGTACTTTATGATTTAATTATTGGTAGTAATTAAATTATTATGCTCCCCTAGGAGAGTGAGATTTTAGTCTCAGGTGTCTTTTAATTACCAAGAATAGTGGGTTCACTTGAAAACAGTGATTTAAAAACCTTAAGCTACTGCCACATTAAGAGACTTTATTTGTGGTGTTGAATTAAATTCGAACCGTATATCAGAGAGTCAAATGAGTGCTGGAATAGCCTTAAAAGAAGTAGAGCAGTAAAATCTTGTCTCTTTTGAAAAGAATCTTTTGCATTAATAACTTTGTGGATCCACCTTAACTGACCTTGTGTTGGCATGGCCATGAAAATGAAGCATGAGGTCAAAAAATAAGACGAAAAATCATGTTACGTCGGGGCCTGGCTAATGTAGGGCCAACTGTTACCATGTTTTCATCTGCCGGGAAACAACCCTTTTTGGTTTTTAAATTGTACATTTGGTTTCCCCCACCACGAAGACCGTAAGGGATTTGAAGTTTATGAGTTCAGATGTCATCAAATACATAACTTGTTTCTGTTGTTAGATTTGCATTTTAAATATTTATACATATACCCAATGAAATTCTTAATATAAATCTGGGATCCAAAATATAAGCAAAAGTTATTGAGTTTGTTCAAATTGGTATACATAATACTCTAACGAATCATGTTCAAACTTCATTAATGGGACCCCTGAACCGAGAACAATAATAGACCTAATTTTTTGTGGCCAGTTTTACATTATACGAGAATGTTATACCTAGTTACCAATGTATAGCACAAACAATTATGTGTAGTTGGCTTCTAAGTACTCATGTGGCTGTGTTTGAATCAGATGCGGATTTTGATGATTTATTTGATTTATATTGATGCTAGTGAAAAATGAAAAGTATTTTTATTAGTGAAGTTAAGTAAAAAGGATGGATGATTAATTGAAGCGATATGACGAATGAGTCGGTGCTCTTCCGGGCTCCGCGTAGAGACTACAAAATGATAATCAAAGTAATACTAAAAACATAAATTCTCCGTCGGTGATGGATGATTAATTGAAGCGATATGACAACACCAAAACAAATTAGAGATTGATTTTTGGTACAATGTTGTGCTGGCCGTGATTGTTGGGTTTTCTTTACCTCTTTTTTTGACGTGGGATTTGATTCGAATATCTTGTCCTGTCACTTGATTACTTGTTGTTTCCCCTTTTTTGTTTTCTAATTGTTTTTTAAGTTTTAGCTTTTGGGTGTAAATGATTGTACTGCTCCATCCCTAGTAAAAATTTCAGTAACGTTGGGTGAAATTATTTTGAACTCGTTACTGCTTGGGGAAGAAACAAATAGGCTCTCGATCGGAACGTTGTTGTGAAAGATAATTTATATATATTAGGAAATAAGTTCTAAAAGTTTGTAATCTCAATTAGGTGAGAAATAAGTGTAGGTAGTGATTTTCCACTTTTATGGGCCGGATATTTTGCACGTAAAAATACAGTCATTATTTTTACTTTGTCTAAATCTCATTAAATTATTAGAGTGAAATGTAAATCAAAACAATATGCAACTATGTAGACTAGACATATTGTGAATTGTGATTGACGTTTCAACTTTAATATTCTGTATGCTACTTGCCCTAGTGAGTAGTGACTTCATTCATTGAATGCATTAAACACTGAAATGTGAGCTGATAAAATTCATGCAAAGAAATGACAAGACATAAGATAAAATTCTGCTCCCACTCTGCCCAAATCCTTGTATACTCACTCAAGTTACGTCTTTTTTTGCAATTCGATATCAATTTCAAAACACTACACTTTTCTTTTAAAATTAGGACCAAAACATCAATTACTAAATGACAACATTTTCTTGGCTGTAGTATCATTTTGTAGTCTTTAGAAGTATCATATGTTTTTTACCCTATGAATGGGACAGATTGTAAATGCTTTATCTACGATTAGTTATCACTTTAACATCCTCTGATTTGATGCTTAATAATGCTGCGACAATCAAATTTCGTCGTTTTTGTAGTGCTAATACGTGATTTGTCAACTTTGAGTAAAGTGATCTTGAATTATTTAATCGATATGACCCACTTTTATGATGTTTTTTTTTAAAAAAGATTTGTCAATTTTGAGCAAAGCTGAATTGAATTTGAATTATATATATGACCCACTTAATTGTAGTTTAATTTATTTAGTTCTTTCAAGTATTTATAACTAAAATGGTCACATTTACCTTTTTCCCCATATTTATTACTGGAAAATTTTATTTACCAAACTAACTACCTGATGAAGTTGCACTTATAAACCAACATGGGTTATGGTACAGTAGTGGGATAACTTCACTCTTAATCAAAGGACTTGGGTTTGAATTTTGGAGAAAATTTTGTTGTTACTGTCACCTCAAATAGGCACTACCAAGCAAAATTCAAATTTAATCGGAGCTACAATGTAAATTTCGGACAAAAAAAAAGTTGCACATATAAGAGTAATATTAGGGGGATGACTGGTAAATCAAACTCTATAACTTCTATGAAAACTGAAAATGTCTATTCAAGTACCAGTAAGGTTTTTTTTTTGGGGGTGGGGGGTGAGGGGGCTTGCATATATTCTTCAACAAAAGTTAGGTTCATATTTAGGGGGGTTGGTTTTGCAGTATCAAAGTGCTACACGTAGTCTTTTCACGAAAAATAACACAAATTATGTACCTAACCCCACCAGACACATGTCAATTGTCACACAGGACTAAACATTAACATTTTGACTAAATTAAAAAATGTGTTTAGTTATATTAGTACTTATTTTATAAGCTGACAGCGGAAAAAGAATTTATATTTTCAATGCAATTTAATTGATTATATACAGTAGGTTATTATTTTAATGTATACTGAGGTTAATTATCAGTATTTGGCATGCTATGAAGAGTTAAAAAATAAAAATTAAGTGACCATCTATAAAATCAACCATATGTAATACTTACTCTGAGAAACTTGCAACAGCTACCAACTTTCACCCTTCAAAAATATGAAGGTCATACTAGCTTGCAGGGTGTATAAAATTGAATCAAAAATCGAATTAAATCAGAAAAAAAATATAATTATATTTGGGTTGATTTGGTTTTAACTAAAAAAAAACAACCCGAGACCAAACTAACCCGACATTATATATATAATTTTAAAATTTTATTTTATACATAAAAATATTTATTTTGATATAATTTTTAAATATTTCTTATACTTTTTCATAGTTTTTATCTTTTTAATATATTATTTCAAGTTTGAAACTTAGAATTCTGAATGGTCCAATAAATATTATAGTCCACCGATGTTGGTAACTATAATAAAGTTTAAATCAAAATCAAATTAAACTAATACATAAAGAAAATCAATTCAACACTAAGAATGACAATAATATTGAATATTTGTTCTTTAGTTTTACATTGGTTTAGACAATTAAAATACATAATCTTATTTTAATTTTCTTTAATATTTAGTCATGTAATTAATACTTATTGAACTTATTTTAGCATGATTTAGTACTTTTGAATTATGATCATTTCACTTATGACTTGTTAATTTGCAATATTTGTTTTACGCGATTTCATTATTATTATTTTTGTTGAATATTTTAGTGTCATTAATCATATCATATTTTGTGTTATTTTTTTAAGAAACACCTTAGATAGTTGTATTTTGGTAGGACTAAAGAAATATTTGAAGTACAAGTAAATTATATGTTTGTATCTTTATCGGAAAAATCTGAAAAACCCGAAGAACCGAAAAACCCAAAAAAATCCGAAAATCCCGAGGTTGAAAAACCCGAGTTTTATTGGTTTGGTTTGGTTTATAAATTTAAAAATCCGGCACAAATAATTTTATTTGATATTTGAAAAATCCAAATAACCCGATCATGTACACCCCTACTAGCTTGCTTAAAATTACTAGAGTTGCAAACATTAATGTCCTAAAATGTGGAGGCCAAATGATTCAAAGATTTTTAATGGAATTTTTTGTCTATTTCACGAAGTTAATAAAAGAGAAAGTAAAACCACTAAAGAATGTGGTTTATTAGATGTTGAGATTCATCCTTTCTTAATTAGAGGTCACAAATTTGAATTTTGGATATGAATAGATCCTAAGTAGAAAGTGTCTTCCTCGAATGAAACCTTATGCAATACGAATTTGAAATAGTCGAGCTTCAATATAAGTACCAAACAAAAAGGAAAAGTAATGATCGTTAAACTTTAATTGAACAGGCCATTTTTGAGCGGTCCCATTTTCGATCACTTTCAAGAAGTATTTGTTTACTGGACAGACATTTTACCTACTCCAATAGAGATCCTTAAGATTAGTTTGAATAATCATTTATTTTTGTTTTTAGCTTATAACCTAATAAAAGAATTTAATGTCTAATTCCGTCGTCAAAGATTTAACAAGGTCTCCACATATGTAGTCCCTTCAAAATTTAATAAAGGGATAATTGCACTTTGGTGTCCCGATTATTGATAAATTTTGATTTTAGTGGTTTTGATATACATTCTAATCTTTGATTAATGGAAAGGTATATTTATCTTTTTAGTCTTTTTGCTTATAAATATTTGCAAATTACCATAATCATTAATGGTTCACCAAATAATTCCCATGTGTAATGTTAAATATGTATTATTACTCCTTATTTAACGTTAATATAATTCTAAAAATAGGTCAACTATAATATATTTTTCTATATATAAAGGTACCAAAATCATACTAATTTATATAAAAAAAAAAAAATCATACTAATTTTACTAATTGAATGTTAAATGTTTTTGAGTTTTATATCATAAGGAATTAAGGATCAAAAGAATTTACCGAAAAGTTTAGTATTATCTCATTTTTATCTCTTTAATAATAAAGTTATTCGTTAAAGTTTTTCAAGTCGTTGAACTTTTCGTTTTTTGCGTTTGTTTTGTTGTACCTCTTTAAGAATTAAGGTTTGAACACCTCTGATTAAAGATGAAGAAATCTCAATCATTCAATCATAAGTGACAATGGATGGAAAGTTAATGTGCACCGCTGTTATAGTGGGAAATTTACGAAATTTTGATGATATGTACGTAGCTGTTATGTTTAATATAAAGTAATTTCGATGGAGCAGCACTACAAATATATATATGATTCTCTTTAATTAAAGAGTTAATATCTTAAAAGACCATTAAACTTTGAGAAATTATCCTAAAAAGTCATTAAACTTTGTTTTATATCAAAAATGTCACTCAACTTAAAACTTTTATCCTCAAAAATTACTCAATCATATTTATCATTAAATTAAATTTAACATAATAAAATAAAATAAAACTTATGCCATTATAATCATGGAACCATAAATAAAATTATAATCTATTTATTACCCGACGATCCACCCAAAAAATAGTTTCATCTAAAGATTAATATTGTATTATAGAAGCTATTTCAATCCATATGTTTGCAATTCTTAGTAGAAAACTCTACACAAACAAGGTGATAATAACATTATGAATTGTCGATCTGCTCAATAGGTTAAAGCATAAACATGCAGAACATTATTCTAGGAAATTACAAAAAGATCAACCTTGAACTGCAACTGCAATTTCTAATCGACGGCATTCTTTAACATCATTATTTGCTTATAATTACGTTAATATTGCAGAAATAATTTAGTAGAAAGTACTAATTAATCTAAGTAACTTAATAGATTTTATAATTTTATTCAGTTGTGGGGTTCATAGTTACATGACATTAAAAAGTATTTATTTTGCTATATCAAATTTGTTTTAAGATAAATGAGTTGAGTGATTTTTTGGAATAAATGAGTTGAGTGATTTTTTAAGATAAAAACTTTAAGTTGAGTGATTTTATTGATACAAAACAAAGTTCAATGACATTATTAGATAATTTCTCATAGTTTAGTGACCTTTTAAGATATCAACTCTTAATTAAATCACTAAATTTGTTATAGGTGAGAGCTTTATTGGTGAATTGATCCATTTGAACTGTATATGTTATTGATTTAAACGGTAAATGCATGTTAGCAGTAGTAAAATAAAGGATTAAAACTTTAATAAACAGAAGACATGAGGTGATGTTGGAAAAGCAAAAAGATTGATAGATAGAGATAAAGTAGAGAGTTTGGCTTGACTTGGTTTGGAATTTGGAGGTTCCAAAATAAACTTTTGACAATCCAACGCAAATTGAAACAAAACAAAATAGTGGTGGGGCAGTCTATACATAGAAAAAAGCTGTAATGTGAAAAGAAATTGACAGATTTTTATACAACTTGGACCCCCACCATCTCACCCTAATTACATTTCGAACCATAAACTAAAACATGGATTTACATCAACAACAACTTGAGAGGAGGCACCTAAACAATACATAATTAACTACAGACAGTTAAGAAAGAAAGAAACCTCTAGCTATATTTATATTAATAAGTTCACAGACAAGACAAAAGGGAGTTGTTCAGATGACCCGCACTTTTCATCACCAATTTTAAGGTGTGTGCTTAATTAGGAAAGGGTGAAAAAAAAAAGCAGTGGAGTTTTATTGATTTACAAGAATATGATCTTGGAGATGGGTAATATCCTACTTGTCTCGTGAATTTATTTTTTTAATCTTAATATAAAGTAAGTGTGAGTTAAAAATTGAAAGATCAATTATTTTTGATTGTTAAATGTAATTTCCGGAGTAAAATATGGTACCTAGATAATGGAAATTGGGCTCCATTTCTGCCATAAAAAATGAAGTCATTATTTTAGATTGGCACCACCAACTAAGGCAAGGCCATTTCTGTTCACACCAAAAAGGGAGCTGACACAGTAAAGGACTGCAAGGTGGGTCGAAATCGAATTATAATGCGCCATCCAAATATTTCTACTTATGCTAAATTATTTTAAGATTCCTTAAAATATTGGAAATCAATCAGAGTAAAGAAAGAGGTAAATCATGGATTTGAGTTTCAAAAGCACAGTAAAAATTAGTGAGTGGGGAGTAGGGAAGCAGGAAGAACAAATTATGAGTCAAAAGTTTTAAAAAAACAAATATCAAGTTGTACAAACTATCTCATCATATATTGCTTTTCTACCTGCCTCCTACCAGCATAACAACCACAATCTTACCACTCACTTTTTCCTTTTTGGAGCTATGGTAATTAAAGTTGATGTCACGTGAAAATAGTCTTTCGTAAAGATACAAGGTAAAATTACATATAATATATAGATTCTTATGATTCGATTCTTTCCCAAATTTCATGCATAGTGAAATCTTAGTGTACCAAATAATTTTTTAAATTAATTTTTTCTTGCATTGGGTCAGATATTTGATGGATTGACCATAAACTTTGGGTCGAATATTAAAATTAAGTTAATTTGTAGTTGAGGCCAGCAGGTGTCTGTAAATAATGTTTAATTTCCCACTTTGAATAACATCTATCATATGTGTCAAAGTAATTTGTAGGGACAAGAAGAGAATCCAATAAACTTATCAATTCATGCATTATAACTGATGTCAAATTGAGGCTTAATAGAGGTGGAGTTAGAATTTCAATTTTATGAATACTGAGTTTTAGACTTTAAGGGTCTGTTTGGAAAGCCACCTGGTAATTGGAATTGGTGTAATTACTAGGGTAGTAATTACCATCCTAGTAATTACACTGTCTAGTAATTACACTGACCTGTTTGGTTGCCACAGTGTAATTACACTGTAATTACACATGTCCTGTTTGGATGTCACAATGTAATTACACATGTTCTGTTTGGATGTATAATTGCAATCATAAATTATAATAAAATTTTAAAATAAAATTTAATTATTTAAAATTTATACTAGACAAATAAGAAACTTTATAAATGACATTAAATTAAATATTTAAGATATATATTCTTTTTTGAAAATATAATAATTAATAAACATATTTTCTGTAACTAATATTATGAAAAAATAATTGATTTATATTTTTTCAAATTAATATATTTCAATTGAATTGATCGTAACAACTAAAAGTATGAAGTTTCTACAAACATCGTGAAATGCATGTTTGATAAAAAGAAATAATATATAAATAAAATGTCATAAATGTTTGACAAAAATATAATTTATCAACTCTAATTAAAAATGACGTGCAATGTAAATTCAGTATTACTAAAACAAATGAAACTGAAAATATAACATAAGTTATAAATTCAAAACAAATTTTTTAACATAATACTCTTATAACAAATTTCAATATAGCAATAAATATGATTTAGTTTTATTTTTTCTTAATAAAGAAAACGTAAGTCTATAACTTATTTAACAATAAATTCTATTTTAATTTAAAAATTAGAATATAATAAAATTATGCTAATGAGAAAATAAGCATGGCATAAAGAAATAGATAATACGAAAAAATTACATAGAATCACGTAAAGTAAGGTTGAGAATAAGAAGAAAATTAAATATAATAATATAAAATATAAAATAAACTTTTACAAATTTTTAGAATAATAAAATTAAAAAAAGAACTTAGAATAATAGAAGTAAAAAAAATTAAAGTAGAAATAAAAAAAAAGAAATTAAAAAGTAATCAGGTGGTAATTACACCATGTAATTACCAGCAATTCACAGCCTCTGGCTGTGAATTGTAGGGTGTAATTACCCTCTGCCAATTACACCAATTACCTGCTGACCAAGTAATTACCTGTCCTTCCAAACAGGACAAGACAGTGTAATTACACCAATTACACCAAATCCAATTACCAGGGTGTCCTTTCAAACAGGCCCTAAGTGAAATTTAATCTTTGAGCCTATTTAATAATTTTTTTAATACAAATATACAATTTGAATTAAAACTATTGAATCCACCCGTACTTACGCTTCTAGCAGATACATCAAAACCACCTGATTGAACCTTATTTTGAGTCATTTCTCTAAACTTGCATCTTTCTAGCTCTAGATCTTGGACTTCTGTTATTGCACTTCGAATTTTTTAACGATGGAAATATCTTCCACACATTGGACATTTTAATCGCTCGATTTAACTTAAAATAGGTCAATCTTTAATTTTTTTTATTCTTAACAAACGAATTAACTAGCGCAGCAGGGCATTAGTACTTTTAAGGACGTGGGGAGAGTAACTTATGGAATATTATGTTGTAAAATACAAATGTATGAACAGTGATTTTTATGTTTTCTTATCTTAAAGTGGTCAAAATTAAAGACCAACACAAAATAGGATCAAATGAAGGGTTAAATATTTGAGAACAGAACATTGGGCTGTTATAGGAAAAGAAAGTTGCAAATATCTTGGGCTAGCACTTTGGGTGTCCAAACAACAAACTAAATCTTAAGCAACTCAATAGAAACATGACGACTTGCTTCTATTTCTTCAACAAGAATGCAGCAGGCCAAAAAATTGGACTTGAACCACCTACGATATCGGGTTCTGGAGACCCATGTTCTACCCAACGTAGCATTTGCACTTTATTAGAAGAATAAGCAAAGCCCACCAACTAGAAGAATTTCCATTATGCTAACTGCAAATGTAAAAAAGGAATGAACAAGAATTATGGACAGAGAGATGGCCCATTTCACTAAAATCATACATAAAATGACAATGGAATATGAATCTCATTAAGCTAGATCCATTTCACTAGTTGCCACTTTAAGACATTGAGCTTAATTAAAAGTGAGACAAAGTCTTGCTTCTTAGAATTTTAGGCCTGTGTCCAAAAGTTTAAAATGCAATTTTTATGATAAACAATGAAAAGCAATTAAATAGTAATATTTTTTTGGGGGTGGGGGGAGTTGATGAGAAGAAGTGCAGTAATAAAGTGAGTAAATTTTAAATGTAGAGTAGATTGTGGCTGTGTTTCAAATAACAGTTTTGAAGTTGTTCTGTTCTTGGGCTTTATTACCATCGCCCCTTGAGGGATCCCCGTTTATGGTGAGCCCAAGTAATTTTCCCATTTAACTTCTTATCTCTTATCACGATTTTTTTCCTTTTCTAAATGGCACTAAAAAAAAAAAAAGTAAAATACAGTCAATTTACATATGAGAAAGTATTTTTTGAGTAAATCCATTAGGCAAAGTACTAGCTCATTTTATAAATTTTCCCAATAACGAAACCTTTACAAATGAATGAATTAATGTAATAATAAGATCCATTAATCAAATATAATCATTTTAGTATAAAAATAAAAACATGTAAATTGTCCGTCACTATAAAATAATGCGTAGCTCAATCTTTTTTAGGGGGGAGTCCACTTCAATAACTTGCTATCAGATTCTGAAATATTGTTTTGACATTACACTATAGTCTTGACCTAACTCATTCCACGTGCGTTAGAAAAATACACCGACGATAAATATCAGTTTCTTTTTCTCATTTTGTTTTATGAGTTTAGAAGATAGTGGTGAGTTTCTAGAAAAAGTGAAAGTCCTATTGTGGGAGGTTTGTTTTCAAAGAAGCACTTGATAGTCTTGTCTTTTTTATTGTTTCGATATTATCGTTGATGTCTAACGCACATTACCGCCCTACTCTTGAATATAAATATACTAGATATGGGACCCCGTGCTAGCACGGGGCCCAATATATGTTACTGTTTATGTTTCAATTTATGTGGTACATATGAAATTTAGAGTTAATCAATTTTTTAGTATGTTTTTATATATTTTAATTTGCTAATTATTTTTATTTAGAGTATGTTTTACGTAAATATATTATAAATCACAATAATTAACAAGTTAATATAAAAAGAAACTTATAAAAAATTCATTGACTTTTGAAATTTCATTTGTATCACATAAATCAGGACAAAGCGAGTAATATATATGAAAATTATATAAAACGTACTATAACTCACAATAATTAACAACTTAAAATATCTATATATCTATATTTCTCCCAATTTATGTGGTATAGATGAAATTTTAAAAGTTAACAAAAACTTTTTATATGTTTTCAAATATTTTAAGCTATATTATATTATGATTTATAATACTTTTTACATAAAAAATTTATTTATATAAAGTATAAAATAAAAAATTTTAAAAATGAAAACATAAATGTCAGCACGAGTCCAATCTATGTTAATTTCTATGTTTTAATTATTGTAATACCGATTGAATTTTGAGAGCCAACTAAATTTTTTTAAAGGATTTTTTTTATAAATTTTAAGTTGTTAATTATTATAATTTATAATATTTTATTTATTTTAAACCAATATATGTTTCTCTCTGTCTCAATTACATGACACATATGGAATTTGGAGAGTCAACTAAAATTTTAAAATATGTTAAGTTGTTAATTATTATACCTTATAGTACTATTACGTCATTTTCAAATAAAATATGTAATTTTTTAATTTCAATTTACGTGTCATTGATATAATTACATATATTAAGTAATAAAGAATTAATGTCTAAATTATGTGACACCTATGAATTTTGGAGTGTAAATCAAATTAGTTATATGATTTTAAAAAAATAAAGCGGTTAATTATTACAATTTATAATACTTTTTATATATTTTTTAAATGATATATATATCTTTATGATATTGGTATTAGTATTATAATAAATTAAATTTTATTATTTTTAAATTTATGATCTCAATTGTCAGCCTATGCCACATTATAAAATGTTCCAAAGTAGATATCAGATTTACAAAAATGTCGATGCCAGCTAAAGTAATAAAATAACATCTAAGGGCATGAACCTATATATATATATATATATATATAAAGCTGAATATAGACAATATGATGTGGCACCTCTCTATGGCCAACATTTCTATTCATTTTTTTTCTCCTTTTTTTGACATTTTATCTTTGTTTTGTATTTTTTATTTGTATTGTAAAAAAAAAAACTGAAAGTATTTATGTCATACCTAATTAATTATGCCCTTTATAGCATCTATTACACTAACATAGATTTAAGTAAATGGAAATGGAAGATGAAAAGATAAAAACTATTTATAATTATTTAGCCTATAAAATAAAATAAAAATAGTTGAGCATTTGTAACAAATAAGAACAAATTTCTTCACTTTGGCTCTTCTTCTTCTGACGATGATGATGACTAAGATGTCCATCAAATTTCTAGGTCATGTGACTTTTTTAACAAAAGAGAAAGAGAGAATATCTCATTATTCTTGTGAAGACTTTAATGTAAAGAAAGAAATCATGTAACAAAAGTTTCTCCTCAAAATAAAAGACTTTTTGAAAAAATATTTATTCCTCCTACAAGAAGAGAAAATTCATTGTGGTTGAGAAATTTATAAGAAGACAGATTAGTATTTCAAAGGGTAAGAAAAATTATTTGGAGAAAAAATCATTCTATTTATGGAATTCGTATCAAATTAGGAGGAGAACAAGCAAAAATTTATTTTGTGATTTGAAAAGAGAGAAAATTAGATATTATTTCTTTCAACCTCATTATTCTTCTAATTTCTTTCTTCTTTATTTTGCGTTGATTTTTTGTATCTTTAATTAAAGTTTTTTTTTCTTATTTATCTTTCACTAAAGTTTATATATATTTTCTTAAAAAATAATTTAAAAAGATGATCATATTTAGTTCCTTTCCTCATCCATGCTATTAATCTCATAATTAGTGTTATTTATACTATTTTCTTAATTAAATTTTTTTCTTTATTTAATTATTTATTTGAATAAATTAGTTATTATAACTTTATAAGAATTACACATGTATTTTTACATAATTGATTTGTTATTTTTAATTTTTTTGGATCATTCTTCATCTTAAAGTTTCTATCTATATATGTAACAATAAAACTAAAATAGAAAATGTGGGGTGACACCTTCTTAGCAATAAATATTTATTTATTCTTATCAATGTTTCTGACATTTTTTGTTATTTTTTCCTTCAAATAATTGTTGCCTCGATTTTTAGTTTTAGTTTTTTTTTTTTTTAGCATTTTCTAATTTTAAAAGACTGAAAAATTCATATTAAAAATTTATAAAATATAAAAAATAATTTATTTAACTCCTATCATCATCAATATTATTATTAATTTCTTTTACTTCTTTCCTTTATCTTCATTTCATCTATATATATATATTTTTTTTTTTATTATTATTTTTTTTAATTTTATTATTTTTTTTATTAATTTTTTTTTGTGACATTTCTTAGGAGTTAGGATTACTATTTATTTAATTTTTAAAAAAATTGAATTCTTTTGTCATACTAAATACAACATGTTTTATTATAATTACATACAATATATTAATCAATATGTTGTACGAATGAAAAGAAAATTATCATTTCACAAAAACAAAGGTTAAAATATAATTTATTATGATTAAGGAAAGATAAAAATATTATTCCAATATCCATAACCATATTTAATACATTAAAAATTAATTGAAAAGCTGTAAATGGAAAAGGAATCACCATTTAAGAAATCATTATTTTTAAATTTTTGGATCATTTCTTCTTCTAAAAGTTTCTATCCATATGTAACAATAAAGTTAAAATAGAAAATGTAGTGACACCATTCTTAGTAATATATACTTATTTATTCTTATCAATTTTTTCTGACAATTTTGATTATATTTTTCTTTAAAATAATTATTGCCTCGATTTT